>NW_025763467.1:0-108645 GCF_003444635.1 Morchella importuna | reverse complement strand
CGTCGGGCATGAGCCAGATTTCAAAGCACCCCATCCGGCAACGTCAGGGGGAGTCAGGGCAATCATTCTATCCCCAGAGCCCGCTGGAGCAGTGAAGAGTGCTCCAGGAGCAGTCAGGATATCCAACCGTGCAACTGGCGTTCTCTGGCGGGTAGAGTGACGTCCTAGTTACACCGGGCGCTATTATTTAGTGTCGGGGCCCGTTGTGCGGACTAGTGTGCGCTGGGGCGGAATATTGTGCGCCAGACCTCGCCAGGAGCACTGGCGGTATCTCTGGAGAGGTAGTTTACCTACCGAGCGCCCTGAGCGCCCTGAGCGCCCCGGGCGTCTGGCGAAGGCTACAGGTTTGCTGATGAAGGAACGGCATCCCAAGAGGAAGAGAGAAGCTGCAAGCTCCTCCAAACCTCAGAAGGAAACCAGTTCCAAGGACAAGGCGGTGGAGTTGAAGGGTATCCCGGGGGATATCCTAGAAGAAAGAAGGAAAGCAGAAGTATGCTTGAAGGTATGACCTTCCGGTACTCCCTATTGGTAGAGTACATAGACTGACTTGTGCAATAGTGCGGCAAGTCCAGACACAAATGGACCGACTGTTGGTCCAGGGAACCTACTGTAGTCCGAGTGGCAGCAGTGAGGGTACAAAAGCGGAAACGAGGAAATGGCAAGACCAATCCTCAGAAGAAAGCTAAAGTGGCTGCGGTTGTAGCAGAGGAACCACTTGTTGTACTCCCAGAGGTGACAGAAGATTTCGTCTTTCAGCCTGAGCAAGACTCGGACAATGAAATCATCTGGTAGAAATGTCTGTTTAGAGTCTATGTTTACTAGTTTTCTTTGAGTCTCGATTTCTTTGTTTCTCTTGAATAAATTTTTGTGTTTTTCGCCTATTTGATTGTTTCCAAGCACTCTGAGGATGGGTTTATGACCCGAAACAGCTGGTCTGTAAGTGCTCTGCCAAAGTTACATTTGCTACAAGACACTTCCAGCCCGCTACCAGACTTCCACACAATACACTTGCTACATATTCCTTGGGAATAGAACCAAAGGATCTTTTGATCTTAGTAGTGCCCGCAGCTATTAGCAATGGAGAAAAGACAAAGAGAATCAAGCCCAGAACCCGCACAGAAGCGAAGAAGAATGGAACAGAAGCTTCCATCCTTACCAGTACATGGCAAGAGGCCAATACTGAAAGCAGAACTGTCATGGACGGTCAAGAATAAAGTTGAAGACGCCCAAGGGACATTCCTCTTTGACACCGGTTGTACAGGAGCAATCCTCAACCAGAGTCTTGTCAGGAAGCATGGAGTTCCCTTAGTGCGGCGAGATCAACCTCTGACAATGTATGATGCTCAAGGAGATGTCATGATGGGCGGAGGAGAGTATTACACTCACCCAGTCCACATGAGCATGGGAGATCACAAGGAGACACTCCGATGGGAGGTGGCTACTTTGGAAGAAGGAATATCAGGTTACCTGCCAATTGCATGGGCAAGGAAGCACAACCCGGATATCAATTGGGAACTCAATACTATAAGCTGGCGAAGTGACTACTGCAAGCAGAACTGTCTCCCAGCAGCGATCAAGTTCGAACTCATCTCTTCATACCAACTGATGGAAGAAGAATATGTAGTGTATCAACTGGCCGCTTCAGTATGGCATGATGAGGATGGAGGAGATATCTCTGAAAGGATACCTCTCCGCTATAGGGAATGGGCCGACGTATTCAGTCAAGAGAAGATACAGGAGCTGCCTCCACACTCCCGAAATGATCTGAAGATCAACCTCTTGCCTGGTACCGCTCCCCCATTTGGCCCACTATACCCATGTTCCGCTCCAGAGCTGAAAGCCCTCCGAGAGTACCTGGACAAAGAGTTGTCTTTAGGAAAGATCTCTAGATCTAGCAGCCCAGCAGCGGCGCCCATATTGTTCATACCTAAGAAGGATGGGACATGGCGAATTTGTGTTGATTACAGAGGGTTGAACAAGGTCACTGTCAAGGACAAGTATCCGCTGCCTATCATGAGTGAGCTCAGGGATAGGTTGTTCAAAGCCAAGATCTTCACAAAGATAGACCTGAAGAATGGCTTCAACTTGATCAGGATAGCAGAAGGTCATGAGTGGAAAACCGCTTTCAGAACCCGCTATGGACTGTATCAGTATAATGTGATGCCATTCGGTCTATGCAACGCCCCTTCCGCCTTCCAGGCAATGATCAATGATGTGCTAAAGGAACTACTGGATGAAGGAGTGGTTGTCTATATCGACGACATCCTCATCTACTCAGAGACTGAGGAAGAGCATGAAAGGCTGGTTGAGAAGGTTCTACAGAAGCTCAGAGAAGCAAAACTGTGTGCCTCCATCAGCAAGACATCCTTCCATGTCCGAGAAGTAGAATATCTTGGCTACCACATCTCGGAAAGGGGAGTATCTATGTCAGAGGACAAGGTAGAGGCGGTTCAGGAATGGCCAGTACCCCGAAATATTAAGGGAGTGCAAGGTTTCCTGGGATTTGCAAACTTCTATCGCCGCTTTATTGAAGGCTTCAGTAAAGTTTGCAAACCATTGACCGACCTCTTGCAAAATGACAAGAAATGGTATTGGACCGCAGCCTGTGAACAAGCATTTGAGGAACTCAAGAGGCTATTCACAAGCGCTCCAATCCTTCTCCATTTTGACCCTAGCAGAAGAACTGTGGTCGAAACTGATGCCAGTGACTTTGCCAAAGGAGCGGTGCTCTCTCAGTATGGGGAAGATGGGAAACTACACCCGGTAGCTTTCTATTCTAAGAAGTTCTCCCCGGCTGAGATCAACTATGACATTCATGATAAGGAAATAGGAGCTATTGTAGCATCTTTCCGGGAATGGGAGCATATGCACAAGAGTTGCGAGCAGGAGATCACGGTTTTCACAGACTACAAGAATTTAGAGTACTTCAACTCTACCAAGGTTCTCACTAGGCGGCAAGCTAGATGGTCTGAGGACCTAGCAGGCTACAATTTCAAAGTTGTCTACAGACCGGGAGAAAGGAATGGCAAACCTGATGTGCTATCAAGGCGTTGGGATCACCGCCCTGAAGAGGGGAGTGAAACCTTGCGGCCGGAGCCACAGATGTTTTTTAGGCCAGGTCAATTGGTTTTGGATCCTGTTAAGCTAGCGGCTGTCAGGGTGAATCAATTGCAGAACACATTCTTAGAGCGCCTATGTATGGCAGCTAAAGAGGATGGAATCTGGCAGGAACTGCACCACTCCCTGGTTGAAAGGAAACCAAACTTGGACCAGAACTTGTCTGTCAAGGACGGCCTCATCTTCTACAAGAATCGATGGTATATTCCCAAAGACAAGAAGCTCCAGATGGATATCCTGACCGATACCCATGACTCTAAAGTGGCGGGCCATTTCGGTCAGTTCAAGACATTAGAGCGGGTAAAAAACAACTTCTTTTGGCCCAACATGGATAAAGATGTTGAGGAATATGTCCGGAGCTGTGACAGCTGCCAGAGGAATAAGACCTCAAGACATAAGAAGTTCGGTATGCTCCAACCACTGGAGATACCTTATCGGCCATGGACTTCCATCTCTATGGACTTTATTGTGGGATTACCGCAATCCAATGGGTTTACAAAGATCTGGGTAATAGTGGACCGCTTCTCAAAGATGGCACATTACATCCCACTTCCTACACTCAACAAAACGGAAGATTTGGCTAAGTTGTTCTTGAAGGAAGTCTGGAGACTCTATGGGTTACCTGATGACATAGTCTCGGACAGAGATAGCAGGTTCATTTCTCATTTTTGGCAATCTCTCATGAGCCTCCTCAATGTGAAGCTGAAGATGTCCACTTCTTTCCATCCCCAAACGGACGGCCAAACAGAAAGAGTTAACCAGACCCTGGAGTATTACTTGCGGAGTTATTGTTCATATCAACAGGATGACTGGGCAGACCTCTTGCCTTTGGCAGAGTATGCATATAACTCGGCGGTTTCTGAGTCTACCAAAGTATCGGCTTTCGATGCCAACTATGGATATGAACCCAGAATCAACTGGCCGGCCCCAAAGGAAGGTGTTGAATGGAATAATCCAGCAAGCGAGGTCATGGTATCTCAATGGGAATCTATCTGGCAGGCTATGAACGCAAGCTTGGGAAAGGCTAGACTAAGGATGGCCCGGTGGTATGATGCACATGCCCTGGCAACCCCTGAAATCAAGCCTGGAGATGACGTTATGTTAGACCGGCGCAATGTGCAAACAAAGCGGCCATTGGGAAAATTGGATCAGAAGAAGATGGGACCCTTCAAGGTCTTAGAAGCTATTGGTACTCGTGCCTACAAGCTCTCTCTTCCCCCGCAAATGGGAATCCACCCTGTCTTCCATGTCTCTCTCCTAGAACCCTATAGAGCACCAATAGATCCTGAGAGAAGAGTTCCCCCACCGGAACCTGAGGAGATTACAGGAGAACAAAACTGGATCGTCCGGGAAGTAGCTGATAGCCGAGTCAATAAGAAGAGGAGAAGGGTGGAATACCTGGTGCTGTGGGAAGGATATGAGAATGAGGACGCTACATGGGAACCCTGGGAACATCTCAGGAAGAGTGCTGAAGAAGCCCTCTGGGATTTCCATATGAGGTACCCTAAGAAGCCCAGAGATAAGAGGGCTCTAGGCCAGTAGCATTTCCTTTAACATTCTCGTCCCCTTCCACACCAAAGGAGTTTCCTTGTCATGTAGTATTGCATAGATAAATAGATACAGATTATAGATCTCGGAGACCAAGATCCTGGAAGAGGGGAGTAGTGTAACGGAGCCATTTCAACTGTCTGGTGTATGAGTACACACAGGGCCCGGTTACATGCTGAGAGTTATTGTTAGAAGCCAGTTGCACAGTGACATGCAAGTACCGGCAGTGTGGTTAGCTACCAACTGTCAGAGTAACTACATTCTGAGCGCTAGGAAGAGGATCTACTCATGGGAGCAATGACTGACGAGTCTGCGCCTCGCCAATGATTAGAAGGCTAGCCAGAGTGAAGCTCTGAGTGCTCAGCGATCCTCCACATCCTCTGAGCATTGGAAGTCCGCCAGTAGTGGAAGAGACTATGCCTGGGAAGTCTACAATAAGCGGAAGCTCTACAGCAATGATTAAACTTACACCTGAGCGGCAGCTCATTCATGCAGGCCCCTAGTTGTGTGGCAACAAAGGCTGCAGGTGTTACAAAGGCTTTGACTAAGGGTGGTTGCCTTCGGAATCGGAAGCACTCGCTGACGCTTAGAGAGAAGCGGGGTAGCGATGGTATTGCTTCCCTTCCACTAGGAGGCAGCACCGGAACTTAGTAAGGAAGTAGGAGCAGAGAATAGAATCCTTTGGAGTATAAGTACTCAGGATCATTCCCGCCCAACTGACCTGATCCTCATCTTCGAGCAGACCATTATCGGTAGCAGAGCCCTTGAAGATTATTGAGTTCTAGCGATAGTATCTTTGAATAAATCTGCACCTGGTTTCCATCTTGCACGGCCGCACCTGTTCTATTGGATTCTAGCGATACATAGATAGGCTGCCCCCGTTACAGGTAGTGTAGGCTTGCGATAAGCATTGTGCTTCTATACAATATAAAATATATTTATATATCTTCCGTTTCTATGCTGTCTATTACTTTAAAATCACTACTCTCTCTACTCTTCTGTTGGAACCACTGTGCTGTTACTTCATTGACTCTTACGTCCCATATCCAAACCACGATCTACTTCGAATCTCCATTATTATATTGACTCCTCAGCTTCTACCTTCACGTACTATACCATGTGAAATATTCGCTATCTCCACCTGTTGAGAGATGGAAGTAGCGGCAGTGTGGTTAGCTACCAGCTATCAGAGGAAGTACATTCTGAATAAAGAAAGGGAATCTATTCATGAGAGTAATGGCTGACGAGTCTATACCTCACGAATGATTAGAAGCCTGTCTAGAGTGAAACTCTGAATATGAGGCTATACTCTACATTTTCCGAGAATTGTGAATCTGCCGGTAGTGGCAGCGACTATGCTTTGGAAGTCTACAACAAGTGAAACCTCTACAATAATAATTAAGCTTACCCATAAGCGCGGCTCATTTATGCAAGCCCTTATCATATGACAATCAAAGCTATGGAAGTTACAAAAGCTTTAAACAAGAATGTTTGCCTTCAGAATCAGAAGCACTCGCTAACGTTTAGAGAGAATTGAGGTAGCGATTGTATTGTTTCCCTTCATACAGATGACATTATGGGAACTTGGTAAGGAAGTAATAAGAGATAATGAGATTGATTGTAATATAAGTACTCAAGACTCTTCTTGCCTACATCAGCAAGATTGTACATATTCATCAATCTCTCAAAAGTCTTCCGGGTCTCCTGAGTTTCTCCTGATATATCAAAACGGATTTTGATTCTCTGGAGACACAAAAGACACTTTACAGAAATTGTTAAGCTTGCTTATACAACTTTCCGATATCACTAACCCTTATTGAATTATCAAGTATTCTACTCGCGAGAACAACTATTAAAGATTATTCAGTACTAAGGGATAAATCTTTGAATAATCTAAACTTGATTTCTATCTTGTACGGCAACATGTTTCTATGGGATTCTAATAGTAACTGGAATGGTTGTCCCTATTATAGCAAGCCCAGTTGTGTGAGAACCAAATTGCAGTTGTTAAACATTCTTTGATTAAGGGTGGTTGCCTTCGAAACCGGAAGGACTCAATACATAATCAAAAAATGGGTTTTGCCAGAACGAATCCGCATAATCATATGTTCAAATTTGTCTTCCGAACACAAAACCTTGTCTGTTGCTACCAATGCTAAATCTTGCTCCTGCTGTAATATGACAATTTGTTTTTTAGAATCTGATAAAAATCCAAAACATGATACCATGTTTTTTAACAACTATTAGGGGTATGAAATATGTTCTATTACTTATTTGTGCACCACTACCTTTAAAACACAACCCACCATACTGAATCAGAATAAATACTGGTGCTAGCCATGATCCCACTAGCAAATGATATCGGATTGGTAACAGTACCACTTTAAAACTATTATAAAGGTACCTGTTCTTTTACTCCCATAAATGGATCCTCTTCCTAGCGCTCAGAATGTAGTTACTCTGACAGCTAGCAGCTAACCACACTGCTAGTACTTGCATGTCAGTGTGCAACTGGCTTCTCTCAATAATTCTCAAAATGTAACCGAGTCCTGTGTATACATACACCAAACACTTGCAGAGGCTCCGTTATATAAGTTTACTAATCCTTTCCTGATGTACCTCAAAACTGTGGCCTTCAAGTATTCTCGCTACCTTCAAGGGCAATAGAAGACAAGTCATTTAAGATCTTCAAAGGCAAAATTGGGAGTTTCATTGAGGTTTTCATTGATTTTGATATTTCTTAACCTTTGAGTAAAGTTGGTACTCTTGTTGAGAAAGGTATGGAGGAGACTAATATGCATGCTCTTACACTAGTATATTAGTAAATTAAAGTTCCCGCGGTTCAGTGCCTTTTATCTTGTCGTTGATAAGAATTATACCTGAATGTTTGTCTACTTCAGCAAGGGTTTTGAGATAGTATATGGAGTTGAAATTTGGAACTGGGTTCTGTATTCTACAACTTACAACATTGAGGAGTATGCTGAACCCCAACCACCTGATATTCCCGGTTCCAAAAGTATTAAGTATGCTGAGTACAATAATTTACTTCTTGCCAATCCTAATCTTTTTAGGGGTGATTACAGTACCTACATTTAAAAACCCCTACTCTACACCTTATAACGATTCCGGACTGATATGCATACTACTAAAATCCTCTTGTTATGCGCGAAGATCAGCCTAAATGCAAATGCAGTCCAGTAGGGAGAGTCTAAGATGTTATGAGCACAGAGCCTCGACAATCTCAGCCCGCACGAGCCATGATTCGTGCCACGCTAGTTCCAAGGCCTTATATCTCTCCCGACATTAGTAATCGGCGGGCTATGGTCTTGGGTATTATCTTCAGCCTTGCCAGATCTCGGATGCCAAGATTATCACCTGCATGAATGGGATACCGAGGGATCACCCGACCCGCCTAATTACCGGTTTATGCATGGAGCAACATACAGTCTAGATATTACAGCGTTTTGGCAAGTGAGTCCCTCTGAGTCCAAATATGTAGTCCTTCGTGACCGGTTTTGGTGGGGATAGGCTACTAAGAGCTCACGTTTGGAGCTCAAAATCAAAGTGTTGTCATTGCCAAAACGCACACAGTTACTACAGCCAGGATAAGGTTTCCGAGCCTGGTATAGTAACTGCGGTAATTCTGTCAGTGGTTGGGGTGTCGAAAATGATAAATAACTGTCGCGAGCTGGGTACAGTTTCTGGTAGTCTCTCTATCCCTCCGCATGTTACAGTGCCGCCAAACTGTGAGAAAGCAGGCCTTCTACAGTACCGCTCTCCAAGCTGCGGTTTATAAGGGTCTAGCAAACAAAGTCGATATCCTTCTCGATGTTGGCACCCATGCATACGCACATACGCTCTCCCCCCACACCGCAAACCACAAACCGCGCGCCCCCGCCCATTACCCAAGAGCCACCCCCCAAGTTAACAATAACATGCCAATCGCAGAGAATTAACAGAGCACACCCGCCGCCTCCACACACAAGGCTCAGCCCGGATGTGGCTTTTAATATCACATATGCCCATTGTTGCGGATATGGTTTATCACCTATAGGGGGACGTGCGCCGTTTTCATCTTCTGTAGTTGTGTCCTTTCCTGTAATAAATTTAACCACACGGCAGGGTGTGGCCGGGGGAGGGAGTAATTCCTAGCTAGGCGAAGATGCAAGCCACCCACCCGAATGGATCGCTCATTCAATCGGAGGCAAATGACAACTAGCGCGCCCACCACATGACAAGCCTCCGAGAGCCTTGTGGATTTTCCGAGGTCAAATTGCTGAGCTCGACCCCATCCCCAAAGTGTTGGCATAGAAACCACAAATACTAGACTGGGTACGAGGTCAGTCAAATTTCCTGATTCCTTCAAGACACGGCGGCTGTCCGTGGTAGTAGAGGCAAGGAAATGGAGCGAGAAGTTGTGGGTGCGTGGGGGGGACGGTTCTTCCTAGTGGCATCGTAACCCTGACCCTGTCTCAGCCTTCGTGGGTGGTGCTAGGATGCCTTATCGATAAGCGGGTTGTGGGGTTGCAGGGCCCCCCTAACCCTACCAGAAATGTAGCGACTGTAGAGATATGTACGCTCGTATTCTGCGCCATCTATTGAGACTCAGAGCATTCGATCTCATCACCGTAGCTGATGGGTGTTCTCGGGGCCCTATCCATGCCTGGCTCTGTACTGACTATTTCAAAGATAGAGCACTGCCTTGACGACCCTCGTAGGACTTTGCGGTCTGATTGGTCGAGAGCTCAACAACGCCTCGCTTATCTCATCCGTTGCATTATTATCAGATTCTCTTTAGGCACCCGCCAAGCCAGGGACCACAGACAAACCCTACTCACTAGAGTAGCTATGTCTTCACAATGTCGCTCCTACCCCGCCATCCACCACCGACCCTTGCTGGTCTAGCCTTCCTCCAAGGTCCGCCCCCACAAAAGCCCAAATCACACCCAGTAACTAATGCCCCCAAGGGCGGGGAGATCACACGGTATCTATCAAAACTGGTACTATCGCATGGACCTGCTTCCATCACCCTGAACCCCACCAAAACAACTTGACAGCGGTCAAGTAACGACATAAGAGAGAACCGGCTCAAACTCCACCTCCAACAGCGCGAATCCACCCTGCCTTCCCCGCTTAGCACCTCTGGCGCTCTTCACCTTTGACAGCGTACACCTCGTCCTGGCGCTCTCCCGCGTTCGGCCCTCGACGCCCTTGATAGAGCGATCGCGAACATTCATAAAGACATGACCACAGCAAATACCAACTCCTTGCGTAGGGCGGTATTCCTAACCCATATCCTTACATTCGCACCTTCTCCTACCACGCGCGTCGGCAACAGACGGGAGGATCTCTAGTCACCTATCCTGAATCTATCCACGGGCCTCCTGGTCCTTTTTAATGATAATAGAGGGATTAGGCCAATCCCTGTTTTTCAAATTTTGAGGTCTTGGCGGGATTTTCACACCAAAACTGTCGCCAAGAATCAAATATTTAGGTTCAGAAGTCGTTGGCCAAATCGCTCTAATTCCAACCCTAACTGAGTGATCGTCTTTGCGCGTTCCTCCACCGGGAAAGATTGCTAACAACCATCACAACAACAGGGAGCGCACACGGATCCCATGGTTGACGACGGGATGGGCACGCGCACCGCCGCGGAGCACACGGGCGGAGATCATAATACAGCACGTCGCACCGACACACATACCCTTGATCCGATCGCTAGGAGTGGACTACGGATGATATTATGTACATTAGTGCGCCTCGTGCTACCGAGGTCAGATCCCCGATCCCCGCCCGCTGTGTGGCGCGAGGGATGGCGGAATGAGCGGCGTACTCCTTGAGGCTTGGGATATCGAAGGGACTACTGACAGGAGAAAAGGGGAAGGGGGGGGGGGGGGGGGCGATGAAGGAGAGGATTGGTTGGATTCGAAGCTACGCTACAAGCTGGGGATATTGTCACCAGTAGGGCTACAGCCCCGCATAGTTATCCCTAGACATCATTGTTCTTGGAGGAAGGCATTCGCCCGCGTTGCATGTAATAGTGTCAACCCACAGCCCCCTTTTCTTTGTTTACATTTTTTCTTCTCTACAGTAGATAGAACATCAATCCGTCACTGAAATCGAACATCATCTCTTTCCCACCATAAACTGGCGGTTGTGCCTCTAAGTGATCAACAAGTGTATGGGGTACCAGCTGCCCAGAATCAACTGATGAAATCCCCCGCCACGCAGACTTCCTATATGGATCATATCCGTGGCTGCAATCAAATAACTGTCATTTTGCGATTCCGGAGCGTTCCATGAGAAAGCTTAACTGCTCATGATCCTTTTTATATCTCATTTCCTCCGTATAGATATATATGTTGCGCATGAACATCTCAGGGCGGGTCGGTGATCCACAACAGGATCTATCCGTACTGAGACCCCCTCGGTAAATCACTTTAGGACTCAACCATCATGAATTTAATTTGATCAAGACGACATCAAATGAGAAAGGGATGGAGAAGGAAAGAAGGTGGCCATTTGATCTGTGGATATATCCTTGATACAAAAGAACCAAAATGTATTGCACCCTCCCACGCCCGAAAATTCAACCATCCCGCAAACACCGCCCAATTCCGAAAACATGTAGAAAATGACAGCGTTAATGAAATGAAAAAAAAATATGAAAGGAGGCAAATAAAAGGACATTTACGGCGAGAAGTGAAGGAGTATGAAATATGAGAACAATGAAATATCTAACTGAGCAAACCAAAGGTGAGAGCGGACAATAAGAGCAGAGAGAATCGATTCGTGTAGCAGCTCGTAAATATGGGGGGCAACCGAAAGATGTAAACAAGTCGAGAAAGCGTGGATGATTAGATCGGCGTAGAGAAATGTTCCCGGAGGAGTATGGAATTGATGTAGTGCATGCGCCGGTGGTTGAGTAACGTTTCAGATGGCGTCAAAAATTGCACGGAAATAGATATTGAAGCAATACTAAGCTTATATCCCCACGAATACCACAACTCGGTGGTGTCCATCGTGGGCTTTAGGAGGTAGTAGACTCATCCCCGCTACTGGCCTGAGTAGAGTCCTGCATTCGGTCTGTGGAGAGCTTGAGGTTATTCAGCGCGGTTGAAGGTAGCGTGGTATCTTTTTTGACCCAATCCACGATCAGAAGTACAACATCTGTGTGTCCTTTGGAAATCGCTACAGATATTGCTGTGTTGCCATGGATGTCTCTTGTTGTCGTACTCGCACCACTTTCCAGTAACAGGCGTGCCGCCTCCAACTGACCCTCCCACGCTGCACAATGTAAAGCAACCCACCCATAGATCGCCTTTGCTGCGATGTCAACGCCTGTGTCTAGAAGGAACTTCATGACATCCATTTGACCGTTGGACGCAGCAATATGTAGCGCGTTCCACTCATTTAACCCAGCTCCCTCCGATACGTCCGCCCCCCTATCTTTCAGTATCCTTAATGACTCAATAGAACCCCCTTGTGCAGAGTTGTGAACGGCACTCCAACCCTGGAAATCCTTGTGCGTTATATCGGCTCCTCTGTCCAGTAGGAGGCTTACCAGTTCGAAATAGTTCTTCTCCACCGCCAGTTGTAAAGAACTCCACCCATTATCCGTTTTCAATCCATTAACGTCAGCACCCATGTCTAGTAGTAATAATGCGATGTCGAAATACCCATGCCATCCAGCGATATTTAGAATAGTCCACCCCTCAGTCCCAAAATGTCCAGAGATACTAGCACCGCGATCAAGCAGTAGTTGCACTGTTTCCAAATGGCCCCCCCGCACAGCCCGGAAAAGCGCGCTCTCGTTTCTAGAATCTCTTGCCTTGATATCTGCCCCCCTTTCCAGTAGCGCCGTAAGTAGCTCGCGATTGCCACTCTCAGCCGCAGCAACAAATGCATCTTGAATCATCTCTACAACTTTGATTAGTAAATAATTTTGTTCAGCATGATAGAGCTCCTCGAAACTGTTTGTAACATACCTCCTCCCTTACGGGGACCTGAAAGGCGTGGCTGCTTCTTCGGAGCCAGAGGAGGCAGAGCCAACTTGCGTTTTGATCCAAGAACTGGATCCTTTCCGGCCCCGGTGACCAGCTGAGGCGCGGCTGTAAGAGCCGGTTCGTCGCACAGATTAGGGGATAGAGGCGTCCATAGAGTCTCATGTTGCTCTTTGATTTCCAGCCATGAATGCAATTGAGCCTTTGATGCGGGAGCTCGAGCCTCAGGTAAGGGCAGTAACAGACTTGCTATAAACTCAAACGCGGAGTATGGTATTGCGGAGCTTTGTGGAAATTTTCCCTGGCCTTTCATAAAATCAACCAGGTTCCTAGGCTCCGGAAATGGTGTCCTCTTTGTCATCATAAAATATACCAAGCATCCCAAAGACCACATGTCGATTGCTGTGGTGTATACACTGCTTTCACAGAAGCCGCAAACCTCCGGTGCCATGAAGGGTCTCGTCCCAGTTTCTGTCCGCCCTTCGGTACCATCGAAGTGCTTAGAAACGCCAAAGTCGGCGATCTTTACTGAAATCGGCATCCACTTAGCGATCAAGATATTACTGGGCTTTAGGTCCCGGTGACAGATATCCTTTTTATGCATTATTTCCAAGCCCGCAAGAATTTGTTTTGTAATCCTCTTTGTGTCATTCTCAGATAGGTCCTGTTCCCTGAGCAGTACACCAAGGTCACCTGGGAGGTATTCCATCGCCAAATAAATGTTGTTTTCATCCTCGAACCATCCTGCCAGGCGCACGAAGTGTTCCGGATACTAAAAGCCGATTTAGTCTTACGTGGAGTGAGCGGAAACAGGTAGGGAATAGCTACCGAGCGAAGTTGTGCTAAGATTGCAAGTTCATTTGGTCTAGCGAACGATTTCTTGATCTGTTTCACAGCCCGAACATCCCTCGTCTCTGAGCAAGTCTCTTTATAGACCGTGCCAAATGTGCCTTCTCCAAGCATTCCGGCCCGAATCCAGGTTTCGCATCTTAGTGGTTCTTCAGCGATCCTATGCTTGTAGCCTCCGTCGATGAATTCCGTGACCAGTTTCAGTTGCTCGAAATGTAAGAAAGTAGGTGGCATTTCTTCGTTGTGCACCGTACCGACTTCTCAACAGTGTAATGGGTAATTAGATCGGTGCCCCATCGTGCTTGGAAACAAGGCTGGAGTGTTGGCCCTTCTTTATGAGTAATCATATTGGATATGTTAGGCTTGGTGGTTTAGTCAGCATATCACAACAAATACGCTGCAGCGGAGGACCTGGAAACCAAATATATCAAAAAGAAAAGCCACAGGGAACCGCAAGTTCGATCCCGAAGGTTCAAAGAAAACATTAGCTGGAAGAAAAAGATGCCATTCATTACTGGAGCAGGAGGCGGGCGGGAGGTTCTGGGGGGGGCCAAAGCCCCCATCAATTGAAGCATGCTTTGTATTCAACTTACTCCAACCTACACCTCGCCGTGGCGAGTTAGCAGGCTCCTAGTATCTGTGTACCATAAGATAAGGTTCTGTCACTGGTACGCAGGGAACGGCGCACAGCAGCCTCCCAACGAACCAGATAATTCTGCTTGATCGATTAATTAATCGATTAATTTTAATGGGATAATTTCGCTTCTCAGCGGGGGCGAGGAGCGCGTCTGAGCGAGTAGTGGAGGCCTCTTTCGAATATCAGAAGCGACGGGAAGGAGGTTATATTCGAACGATTCAGATCTTCACATATAAACAAATATAGTCTATACACGCCGAAAAGGTTTTACGTTACGTATATGTACGGCTATATATGCTAAAAAGGCTCTTGCCCCTCCCGCGGTTCCCAAGTAAGTTTCATACATTTAGCCTTGCATATATAGAGAAGGTATATTAGAACAACATATGAAATACATAGATCCTCTCTCAGTAAGCTAGTGCTCCCATGGAAACATGTTTGGGTCAACGACGATTCGCAAGTGCGCACGGTTCAAAGACCCAGAGTCCTTCAGAAGGGCTCCTAATTTTCTGGATACCTCCTCTCGCTGCGCTTCATACATTTTCTCGAGTGGTTCAAACCCGACATCATCACCTCCTTCCTGCAGTTTTCAGAACACCTCCGCTAATTTTAGCTGCCGTTCCTCAACCTATCTCCTATCGTACCCCTCAAGATATTCCATAAAGCTTGCTTTGTTCATGCGTGCTTTGGCGTCCCCCAGATGAGCTTGCAGAGTAAAACCAACAAATCTAAAGAAATCTCCCTCATGATAGCTATCGTGTGCTTCGTCATCGAGCTTTGTTACCGACTCTAGAGTTATGGAGCGCCGCTCTTCAGGGTTCCGGAGTATTCCCTTGAAGGATTCCAAGACCTGGTTATGTCTTATAGATCTCGCTTTGGATATTGATGCAAGCCAAAGAGCTGTTTGGCGGGTCGCCGACGAAATTCCCTCATTCGTTGTTCCTGAATACGTTGACGTTGCCACGCCCGAGCTAAATCACATTATCGTTCCATTCTGTCCTCGGTATCGCGTTTACAAACCTCTCTTGTCCATATCATCTTCCAGCGATTCAACAGATGTACTAGAGCCGGCGCTCTCTGGTCTTTGTACTTCGGAATCCGCGGATGTACTTGGAGCGTATGTGCTTGGAGCGACTGTATCATCGCTTGAGATTAATTCTGCATCGTCCAAATCTGCCTTGTCTGTGCCATTTGATTCGGTCATTGATGATATGTTTGATGCGTAAGTCTCCATGGTGAATGCTACCTGATAGCTATAGAGACAGTATATGGTCGTGATGAGCTACCGCGCTTCGAACTGTGACGGCAATATTACATTTCGGCTAAGGTGATAGATTGGGTTGTGAAGAGAAGGAATCGCGCAGTTGGACTATGATTTGTAATGGGTTTTCTGTTATGTTCTTTCGGTTTCCGTTACGCAAGATATTAGTCATCAACGGACTAGGAGTTGGATATATAAAGGGGTGTTGTCTCGTGCCTTTTCATGTTTTCCTTCCTTTCCTCTTCTCTTCATGGAACCTCTTGTATGTACTCCACGAATACTGCTTTGTTCTACGCCTCGTCATAGGGTTCAACTAGTTAGTCATACTAGGAAGAGCCACTCCATAGTCCATAGTCTCGAATACCTATTGCCACGTTCTCGCCTCGGTTGTATTCCTTGGCACTATAGTCCCTACGTCCATAGACCCCCATTACACGAACACATCAGCAAAGATGGGGTACGCCAAGACGAACGCTTTGTATGTCTCGGCTCCCAAATGTGACACGTCCACTTTTGTCAGCGGATCCCTGCGTCGGTTTCCTCGAATGATAGAGCGTGGCTTGGTGATTAATCACCAGGCTTAGTGAGGTCCCCGCAACCGGAAACCACTACTGAGATCGGAAGTCCTGGAATCTGCGTGTCTCACCGCCCCAAGGGATAGTCCCAGCCCGGTATGATACTGATATCAAGAAACATATTTTCTATCCCGGGGTTTTCCTATCCCATACGAAATGCTATTCTGCCAAATCCCTGGCGCAATGTCGCTGGCAAACGATGTCGGACTTTACGCGCCCCAACCACTTACAGTGCACCTACCTCAACCCCTACCTCATATCTGAATCGACGGATGGATACTTATCTACATCCACCTACTTGAGACCCTTTCGCTTCATTGATAGATGAACCTCAATGTACCGAGTGCGGTGCAGCACTGGATCCTATAGATTTTCAAGCTGAAGTGAATCTAACGCTCGACGTTTGTGCCTGATATACTGTAGTTAATAGGAAATATGGTTACCGGGGTGGGGGGGGGCGAGACAGTAATTGTGCGGACGACTCCCGACTCCCATTTCCACCCTCACTCACCCCAGTCTGCAGCTATCGACGTTAAAGCGGCAGGGGACATACTTAATATCATACTCAACCTATTCCGGTGATGAGAGTGAGAGTACTAGGACAAGTTAATTTCACGTGTCTAATCTTCCCGAACTTATAGTGGATCGCATTTAGGGCTTCTCCTAATCCCGTAGCTTACGCTTGAACACCGGGCTTGGACGATGAACTCACGTTAGGGCTTCAGGCGAAGAGGAAATATCCGTCGGAGCTAGTACATACATGATGGGAATCAGTCGCCGGTGCTTTGCTCCGACGTCATCCCACCTGGTCCGACGGAGGTTGTCGATACCTCAGAGCTAGGGGTAGAAATATACAGCTAGGATTCCATGGGAATAGAGAATATCTCTAAACGCAGCGTCATGTCGGCGTCCTACTAAATTACAGCAAAACCCGACATTTGGTTGAGAATCTGGGATTTCATGATTTCTCCTGTACACCCTACGCTGATGCGCGCGTGTTCTATCGTTCTCGTTTATTTTTCAGTTCTATCTTGTTCCTGCCAGTTTTTCACTTCATCAAATCACGAACGTGCGACCAGAAAGATGCGTGGGCTGGTGAGACATGCAGATTCGCTACTTTCCTGATGCGGGATACAGAAGTCACCGCATGCACATTCCAATAACGGAAGCTCGTCGATACTCGAAGGAATACAGCGAAATGAAGAAACAAAGGTCTAAAAAGGTTTTCTATAATTGGTAAAGCCAATAGAACTCCTCCCATAGAACCCATGGGATTAACACAACCGCAACTTTGATTGCCTCCGCGTAATTCTCTAGGCAGTTTGTATATATGTACTCTCAATGTGAAGAACTCACAGTTCAGGGTTAGGGTTGAGCTGGCGAGCTCCTCGACCGGCGACCGCCCCACTTAGTTTGTCGGAATGTTTACATAGAGGGGCCTCAATGCCGCATGTCCAGAAACTCTTGAAATTAGGGAGACTGGGCAAAGAACTCGATCGGATCAGAGTTCAGTGGTAGAGTACCAGATCAGCATGAACTATAAGATCCTTCTGACCACCCCTGCTCCTTCACTGGTAGACCAGTTTAAACGAGAAGAAGGCGCCTTCTGCAGGATGAACTAGGTGGGGTACTAGTGGTAATTTCTTGAACAAATGTATGCGTAGGCTTAGATGGTCTAGCAGGAGAAGAGACTAACGAATTGCAAGAAGGAGAGAAAGAAAAAACATAAAAAAATAAAATATAAAATAAAACAAGGCGATCTCGAGTGATAGCTCATGACTGACCCCCGTGACTAGAATGTTAATATGGAAGGGATATGGCAGGTGGTCAACTGGAGATGATTTGAATCTGCGATGGGAGACATCCCATCATAGCTATTATAAGGGGTTCGGGAAGGTGAATTATACCGATGGGTCCCAACATAACATATGAAAAGTCGGACCCCGACCACATCACGCGTTCTTTGTCCAAGAGCGGGGATGAAATAAAGCGTTGAAATATCATATCCACGTCTTTGGGGACATGGTTATGGACTGCCAATTGTGCTTTGGAATTTTGGGAAGATATTGTGGTGTTACGTGGTTCGTTTGTAGTTTCTGGGTGGTAAGCGGATTCTCAGGTGAGTAAATTTTTCCAAGGCAAGTGTGAGAGTATGGTTCTACTTTGTTATTTCTAGCAAACCTCACACATTCGCCCACTGCAAAAAGAGAAAAAAGAAAAAAATCGCAACGCCAGTCGACTCTCCAGACCACTCACCTTTTCGTTCCCATTAGTCCACTCCCATAGACTATCATCGTCCCAAACCTTATTCCCCAACAGTGGTACCTACATTGCGCCTCCCCCTCAATTTCGAGGAATGGTATATGAGGAAAAGAACACTTGCAGGTACAGAATGTCAAAACTAAAGAAAGCGGCTGAACTGCTGGACAGGATACTAGCTGTAGGGATGGAGTACGTATAGACAGAATGGCGATCATTTATTGTGAGTTCATTAAAAGAAGCCAGGTATGATATCTTTAAATTGGCTGTAGAATGACTCAAATTACTTTGATTTTATTCCTAATTTTGACACGGCTGCTGGGGGAGAGACTCGGACGAACTGTTGTGCTAAATACTATCGTAACCTCTGGTTTGTATATAAATATTGAATTAAGCGTAATAGTCAAGAAGTATCGTCGAGTGATATTCCATGATCGAAATAATATAAGCTCTCGCGGGGAGGGTTAGCGGGACTGCCCGGGTGTAGGGAGGCATTAGTGATGTAAAGATGAACATAGTGTGTTGGATATAACTAGCTAGATTAGGATGAGACCACATATAGCTAATAGGTGTAACTATAAGTAGAGGAAGGAGGCCGAGACCTGAATGGTAATCAGCAATTACTTTATAAATTGTCTAATCTATTAATCGCATGCAGCCTGAAAGTTATGGCGATACTACTTCCAATCTCCATTTCTGATTCCTATCAGCTCCGCAACGATACCCGCCACACTAGTTAGCCGTAGTAGAAATATCCGATCACTCTATGGCTAGCGATGCGCTCCTACGCTAGCTACCGAATTGATACTATGGCCGACTATATCACCTCCCGCTCTCCGTGATTGAAAATAGTATACTTACTAGCTCCCTACTCAGAGTCAAACGAACGGGGGCACGAAATCTATTGGTTGTGCTCGTTTTCTCCTTGTTTTCTTCCTGCGGGGGATTGTTATTGGACGAGTTATTACCTATGACCCGGCTTGATTAGAATTGAAAGTGCTCATGATAGGATCTTCGCTTGCATTGAATTAACCTGGCCTGGTTTAACCCTTCTCTTTGCCGAACTTCTATTTCTTTTTTCCTGTTCTACGCGGCCTCTGGGCTTTCAAACAGCGGTGGGATCAACCAAATACTGGATTGGGGATTTTTGTGCAGGGTTTCCAGTGGTTTGCCGGTTATATGGTTCAAACCGGTTTAACTGTACCGTTTAAATTAGTAGTTGGTGCAGTTCTTATCGCCCTCAATAAACGGTTTGATTTGTTTAGAAATCTACAAAACCGGTTATACCGATGGTTTAAACGGTTTAAACATCTCATATTCATGAGCTCGAACACCCCAGCTCCTGAGGTCGAACACGTCAGTTCCAAAGCTCGAGCGCCACCCTGTTTGAGAACGTGAAGAGCTAATTTATCATGGTGAGTATGCCAAAAAATAAAACCGAGGTTCAAGCAGTTAAACCGGTTCAAACTGTCTGGATAAAGTAGTTGGTACAGTTGGTACAGTTTGAACCTACCATTGCAAATTACCCTGTTTTTCTGTGCCTTGCACTGCCAGTTTCGTGAGCCACAAACTACTCAAGTCCTCTCTGGTAGCATCTGTAACTCGATATTTCTTATAATTAACGGGGTATCGAGGGTAATATATAGTTATAACTCACTTCGGAAGGTTCTCAGACAACACCGCTGCAGCAAGCGCTTCGGGTGTTAGAGGTTGCACTTGCGCCCAAACTCTAGCAACAACAACGTATAATCTTTTACTCTAGAATGTAAGGCATAATCGAATGATCTTATGTTGGTATGGTATGATGTTAAGCTAACATTACATAATGCTTGTATAGTAGGATCTGTTGGTGCACTGATGAAACAATGAGTTACCACTGACGCAGTTAAACAACAAACATAACTGTTGAAGGGAGGCCATGAAGGTGTTAAAGACACTTCAGAGGTGGGAGTGTATATGCTCTTTCTCGTTTTGTACTCTCTCGTGGTTGGGGCTGGTGTTCAGCGAACGTGTATACCCGGGGGTCCCTATAAGTGATGCAACGACCATATAATCCGTATATACCACCTAACAACGAAACGAGCTAACAAGATCTAAAGTAGATATATGATAGCTTACGAGGTCGGAATCTTAGTTTTGGCATTATATAATATTAATAGCTGTTGGTTGTCCTTTTTCACTTCTGAAAACCGCAGGGTCTGTCCTACAGATTCCTGTGTTATACATGTGATCAAAACATCACTTTTATTCAAGTGTTGTGTTGTTAAAACATTAAAATCTGGGTGTCTTTTGGGGTTGTGAGGCCAAACGTTGCATCATTTTTAGGGAGCCCCGGGTGCATACAGCCACCCTGCAAAAGTGTTCGTGATTCGCCCGCTGGAGTGAGACATGATCGACGTGAGAAAAAATGGCGTCCATGGACATTGCGGGAAGGAAATATCAAAAATACAGAGGTTTGTGACCCATTCAACACCGTGCCGTTAGATAGATATATAGTAAAATAAAATAGAAATAGGTTTTTCCGCTAAATAAGAAGACTCTTTCAACACTATACCCGCTGAGTAGCAATAGAGTAAAAATACAAATAGGTTTCCGCAATCGTCCAGTACCCGTTCACTGCCTGTTCGTCAATACTTCGTATACCAGCCCTTTGCTTGAATGACGGCCTCCACCCTTTGGGGCATCGATGCTGCAGTTTTTTCAAAGAACTCCGGGGGTATGGTTTCCCAAACCAAAGGCAAAATTCTAGCCAGCTCCCTCTTTATAGCAGGTGGTCCCCCTCTGGTATCAGCAATTCCAGGGTACTGTTGTTGAAGTCTCTTCTTGAGTTCTACCCATACATGCTCAATAGGATTAAGATCTGGAGAGTAAGGTGGATGGGCTTCCAACTCAATGTTGTTATGATCGAACCATTCTGTGATTATTCTGGCTGTATGAACTGGTGCATTATCATGTTGAAAACTGACATAAGGGTAGATAATCAAAGCACTTCTAAGAACTGACGGGAGATAACACTTTACGATCCTAAAGTACTTGTAGCGGATGCCAGTCATACTTCCGGGTACTGGAACCACAGGACCTTTATTTCCCCGTAAAAACAACCCCAAACTATTAGGGAAATACCTTTATCTTTTGGCTTTGGATAGATGCAGTCGGCAAGCCATTTCTTATCTGGCTTTCTGAATACCCAAATTTGACGAGGGTTTTTAGATCTCTCAACCGCAAACTCATCGCTTCAAATGAGACTCATAAACTCCTCAATACCCCAGTCTTTTCGCTGCATTGCCCAATCTAGCCGTTTTTTGACATGTTCGGGCTTCAATAGTGGACGGTGTTTGGCAAGCCATTTCTTAACATTCGCCTGCCGTAAGACTCGATCGACCGTAGCAACAGAAATCCCAGGTGCATATTTGTCTCTAAATTCATTCTTTGTCATCCTCCGATTATCTTTTGCTGCTTTTACCAGTGCTTTTTTTTTGCCGGCGGGTAGGCAAGGGCGGTCGGCCAGAACAGGGAAGGTTGTCCTCATTTCCATCCCGTAAGATAGTACGCTGTATAAAGCTCTTGATTGTCGACCAAAGTCTAATAGAAGATTATTAGTAGCTAGTCCCGATAGCTAATCAGATAGTGAACACACCTGCCAATGATTGCCAACACTGTCTGTATGCAATCAAAGCAGAAGAAAAATGCGATAATCATGCCCTTTTCAGTTGATGACATCTGCCTCCTTGCAGTTTTTGCTTTAGGAGCCTTTTCTAGCTTTAAATGGGGCTAGACTCTTTTCAAAAGCTGTATTTCGACAGCTTTATTAGCTTGCACATGGCTGTATCGATGCCGTGCCATGGTTGCAACCCCATGACTCATTCCAGCGTCACAGATCTGTTGAGACTTAACAGGTATATTGCGGGTTCACAGGTTGAGGCTTGAAAGATTGTAGCTTGACAGATTGCGGCTTGACAGATTGCAGCTTGACAAAGTGCGGCTTCACAGGTTGCGGCTTCAAAATCTTCGCGGGTTGCGGGCAACTCAAATTTTCACAACTTGAACCTGGACACAGTGATTAGTCAATTGAAACATGTTGGATGTCTCACTCGAACAGGCGAATCACGAACACTTTTGCAGAGTGGCTGTATATGTATCACCGGTTTAACCATGGGCACAAGAAAAGGCACTTCTAATACCCAGTACAGCCCGGGAAAAGGCAATCAAAAGAGTGAGCAGAAATGACATTTCTAGTCCTGGCACGGCCTGAGGAACGGGATTAAAAATGACATTAAAAGGTTATCAGAAAGGCATTAAAAAGGGCACTATCCATTCCATAGTCGCAGCTCGAGAAAGAGTGTTAATAAAAGATATAGGAAAAGGCATTCGAAAGACAGTAACTTTGGGATGAGAACGCAACACCCTGGAAATGTATCAAAGGAAATGCATCATGCTATCCATTTTCCACAAACGTCCCGGAGAAGTGAATCAATTGTTTCATTTACTTAATTTGCTTTGGTAGGAAATGAATTGGTTGATTTGTTGCATAACCGGTAGAGGTATATGAGTCTTAGACATTCTATCCCGGCTATAATCTTTGCGTGTAGTTTTGTAATGAGCTTAAATGTGAGAACTTGGATAGACTAGTATGTTACTCAATGGAGAAATATTGATTACGTCCGTAGTATGCCAAGCGAATTATTGGTTAATAAGAACTTCCAAATTCCCTCCTGTAATACCGTTAATTCTGGAGAAATCCACTATCCCCGCCTCGCTAAATCTTAATTCCGGGTGAGAAGAAGTATGTACCTGCACGGGTCCGTGAAGTTTGATACGACAAATCGCCTTGGTTCGGACTTACCACATACAAATACGGGGATAGTGGATTATTCGAGAATTGACGGTAGTAAGACAACTCAAGTTGAGGTCAAATGACTAATATGCGTGAGAGAGATACCTCAGGTGTCTCACACATCTAGGTGATAGGGTTGGCAGACGAGTGCTCTTTCATGCCTCGGAACAACGGATCTGGAAAAAGACAATAAAGTGTATGATAAAGTGCATTGTACTAAGCCAAAGCTGAAGATACTGTTATAGACCATGGACTCCATAGCCGACCAATTACTAATGTCAATATACAAACTAGAGCACGTCTTCGAACTGGCGTAGCACGAATCGGGGCTCATACTGGGTGAGCGTGTCAAAACAATTATGGAATCGTAACTCCAAAGTGTTTCCCGATAGGACTGGGTTTGCATATAGGCGAATCTTCCCGGATAACAACCAGTTTTTGTTGGTATGAAAACCAAGTCCAGTCCGGAAGTGTTATGAAGTGCAGAGTAGGGTTCTTAGATGCAGCCGCCACAGAAATCTAACAATAAGGAAAAGGGCCGGACTGGAATGCTGTACTTTCACAATGAATTTACTTTTTCGGTCGTCGTGTTTGAATCTCAATAGATTCAACGTCCATTTGACAAATAAGAGTCCAACAAACACACTGCGGTCTCAGCCCGTCCCCGTTCGTTATTATTGAGCTTTTGTGATGATATTGAGCCCCGCACTAATTCCCCTGTTGTTCTTTTTGTTATTTTGGGAGGATTGATAATTTGCCGATCCTTCAGGGCACAGTTTGCAAGACGGGTGGGGCCCCTAGACCAGCCCGATTGAAATCACTTCTCATGCTGTCTAATCAGTCATTTGAGTGAGGAGAAGGATGGTGGAGCGTCCTCTACTAAAAACGAGTTCTCCTACCGTATATTAGAGGATTTACATACCCAATTTGTGCAGAAACTCGAGAAATCATGTAGGTTGCAACCAATAAGAGGTGTAGGAGCTTCTCCAGTTTCTGTCCAAATCGGCACAGCTAAAATCCTCTATTGAGCGCCAGCTTCTTTCGTGTAAGCGGATACAGCGCTTCTCTGTGAAGCAAGCACA
This sequence comes from Morchella importuna, assembly GCF_003444635.1. Taxonomy (NCBI): domain Eukaryota; kingdom Fungi; phylum Ascomycota; class Pezizomycetes; order Pezizales; family Morchellaceae; genus Morchella; species Morchella importuna. The sequence continues at coordinate 84,480 of NW_025763467.1, read as the reverse complement.
CAAACGGGCGGGAATTCACCTACAAGTATGTCTTGGCTGCAGGTTTAGTGGCCAGATTTTTTATGGTGGTGGTCGGTATGCTGTTTGCACTCAATGCGGGGAAACGCTGTACTACTCGTGTTTCCGGACGCAACTGCTATTGCATACACAGAAAAAAATCGCCAAGGCTATCTTTTGTATGGCATGCAACTGTGGCCGCGTCCGGAAACGTCAAAAAAACTACGAGTAGTCTAGCTGCATGAGCCAAGCTTTTCTGGCACCTATCATAGCTACCAAGTGTTACAGCAAGTCAGTAGATGATAGGAACAACCAAGTATCTGATCGGCCTTAAGGTCTTCATATATCTCGTTTCTCCTACCTGCATGCATGAAAGGGGACGAAGATCTCAAATTGTTACGCATAGTTATCTAGCTAGTCCACCCTTAGTATTTGACCCGCTTTCCGTCGTACGTACCTGATCGCGAAAATATACTTCCTCTCAATGGAAATCCTCACAGCCTGCTGCGGGTGTTTCACGCTCCTTCAAATTGCTCACTTACAAAGGGGTTCTGTGAGCCAAGGAAAAGCGGGGAAGTATGACTTGGATTTGGACTTGTGCAGATATTTTACGCTATTCTATCGGAGTGGACACTAGATCCAACACACTCTTCTCCTGTAATATAAATCTGATAAGTGAGTTTATCGAATAAACTGCCATGTGGTGGAGAAACTTATTTTAAACTCAAACTTATCGAATATTACTTAACCTATATCGGTCGATTCTGCGCACATCAACGCACTACGCGTGTCCCGTTACAATTGGCGCTCGGGTCATCAGGTTTTTCCTTTCTCTCGAGCTCACAAACACCGGCAAAGAAGTAAAGGTAGTGTGGGATTCCCAAACACCTATCAAATGTGGAATTGAAATATCCGCTGTGCAAGGCACAATGCGGCGTGTCATAGTAACACCCTCCAATCCACCTATGCGATTGTCAATGAAACACTCAAAAATCAAACCTGAAAAAAAATAGGTATGGCCAGAACTGAGTACACGGACAGGGCACTTAGGACTTCCATCACATGACATGGAAACCGCAAGTATACCTGCGTGGAACATAACTATGGAGGAGCTGCAAGGCCATGCCAACCGCCCTCGAAAGCTGGAGTCATTTCTTGAGCTGATGACACCCGCGCGAATGAGTAGAAAGCAGCGAATCAAGCGAGTTACACATGGGGTGGGGCAATCTGAGCATATAATAAATTTGGAATAAAGGAAAATACGAGCAATAGTTACAAATTGTGGAAACAATAATTATTTCCTTCGTCTATCTGAATATCTTTACTCTAATCTGTCAGTGTGGAAGAGGGGAGAGATGGGGAGAGCAGGGTGAGGGATGAAGTTTGGAGTATGCGAGAAAATGACTTGAGTGTGAATTGAACACGTGACCTTAAGGGAGGATGTGTTTTGTAATATGAAGAAGATACTATTGCACCACTAAAGTTCCAGCAACAATGAGGGCGTTTGAGTGCTCTATATATACAGATATTCTAATACCACCTGATCCTCCGATTACATAATCCCTGACACTAAGCCTTGTCTGAATCTCTGTTCCTTCTATGAGTCATCTCTTATACATGAGTAATTCCATAAATAACCAATATCGTAATGTCCCATTTCTACACTTCCCCTCACTTGCCACACCGTATCAATTCTGACAATTTTTGGTTAGCTGTTGTCTTCGGTTGGGACATAGAGAAGTTTGAAGGTTCCGGCTTCGAGTTGTTCACATGTGTAGTGATAGTGAACATCTATGTATTTGGACCGGTGGTGGATATTTGGATTCCGACGGAGTTCGATAGACCCTCTTTTGTTGGCGTGGATGTTTTATTGGTATTGTTGTTGGAGTTCGCAAAAGGCGTTACGAATCCATACCAGTTATCGAGCTGTAAGTGACAGAGTCATGTATTCGGCTTCTGTTGTCGAAACTGCGACTGATTTTTGCTTCCAGCTTCTCTAGCTGATACCTGATTTTCCTAGTCTGAACACGTATCCTGAGAACGATTTTCTGTCATCCAAGTCTGAAGCGTAGGAACTGTCTGAGAAACCATCGAGTGTTCTAATGTTTCCTTTTGGGTAGAACAGGTTCCAGTCTTTGATTCCATTGAGGTATTGGAGTGTAGGCTTGTCTACTCATAGGTGGTCCTCAGTTGGGCATGAGGAGTACTGAGAGAGTGCGGTAATGGTGTGAGTGATATCAGTTCTAGTTGCTATGCTGGCGTACATGAGCAATCCAATTATGTATTGATACTCAGTCGGTTTCTCGATTTGGTCTTCTGGTTCTCCTTTATGAACACTCAGATCTGGTTCAAGTGGTGTGCTGACTGTTTTGCAGTTATTCATTCCAGGTTTAACTAGGATTTTGTTGATGTACGCTAGTTCTGACAGCGTGATCCCATTTCTTGTTACCATTTTTTCTATTCCCAGTAGGAATTTGGCATTACCGAGATACATACATTCGAAATCTGCTTTGAGTAGTTGTCTTATTTTGTTTCTGAATGGGGAGTCGGGTCAGAATATCATGATGTCGTCAACATACACATATATGTATAGTTGGTGTTTCTTATGTATAATGACACATGGGTCGAATTTGGCTGGGACAAATCCTTTCCGTTGAAGGGAGTCTGCTAGGCAGCCATACCATTCACGGAGTGATTGTTTTAGTCTATATATGCATTTGCAAAGTTTACAAACCTTGTGGTCCTGCCTGTAGCCTTCAGGTAGTTCCATGTAGATTTCCTTCTTAAGTATACCATACAGAAAGGCTGATTTGACGTCCATTTGTCATGGTGTCCAACCGTTGTGTGCAGCTAGTGCAAGTAGGATTCGTAGGGAATCGTATCGGGTAACGGGGGCGAAGGTCTCCTCATAGTCTTGATAGTGTACTTGGGTAAAGCCTTTGGCGATGTACCTAGCTTTCTATCTTTCGATTGTTCCGTCCGTATTGTCTTTTACCTTAAACACCCATTCTCCTTTGGCTACTGCATGGTTCATTGGTCTGTCGACAATGTCCAAAGTATGGGCTTTGTTGAAGACGTATTTTCCCGTCTGTATTGCCTTCTTCCTTAGGTGTTGATCATCGCTTTTCATTGCTTGATTGAAGGTGGTAGGTTCAGTTACTAGATGTACCCGATATATGGTGGGGTCCAAGTTGTTGTCCTGGCTTTGAAGCTTTGCTTTCTGCTTTTTGTGGTCTAGACTGGCTGGTCCCATCGCTCGTTGCTTGGTTTGTTCGTCCATATCTTCGTCGGCTAGTATTTCTGATACCTCCTTGTCGTAAGTGGTTCCTAATTCTGATATTTTTTGTCGGATTTCCTTTCTTTTCCCTTTAATGTCAAGTACAGTCGGTTGTGGTGCGGCGACGAAACGGGTCGAACGACGAACAGGGGTCTGTGCTGTGGCTTTGGTGGGGTAGGGTTGGTAGGCCCGGGGTTGGTAGGGTTGGTAGGCCCGGGTGCGAGCAATTTTTCTGTTGAAGCGGTCAACCCCAGGGTTGCTCGCATGGGCCAAGCAATCTTTCTGTTGACGCGGTCAACCACAGGGTTGCTCGCACGCGGTCAACCACAGGGTTGCTCGCACGCGTTCAACAACAGTCTCGCGTTGCCCTCCCTCAACTCTCACGCAACGCAACATATGGACTCCTCTACTGCGAATGCAGTCCTTGATGCTCCCTTTGGCTATACAACGGCTGGGAAAATTCGGAAAAGACCTGCTCCAAATAATGAAGGAATTTGCCTAGTTAAAGAGTGCAAAAAGAGCTTCAGGCACAGGCCAGACCCTAAGAGTGCAGTTTGGCAGCATCTTCTTTACTATTTCTGGGACAATATCTATAAAGGCAATGGAGAAATAGCAAAAGCGCATAGGGCTGCACACCAGGTGGAAAAAATTCAACTTGCTTCAAAGCAACTTAGTAGTAAGTAATAATATTTGATATTCTTGAGTGGTAATATTTATTAGTAACTGTTCACTAGCGGAGGATAAGAAGAAACACAAAAGGCAAGCCTCCCGCAGGTTTGCTGAAAGAAATCGGCAAAAAAGACAAGATGCAGCTGCTTTAGCAAATTTTAAAGCTAAAGCAAGGAGACATTTGGGGAAGCAGCTTTCGGTTGGGGAAGTGATGTAACGGTAATATTGCATTTCGGCTAAGGTGATAGATTGGATTGGGAAGAGGAGGTATTGCGCGGTTGAACTATGATTTGTAATGGGGTTTCTGTTATGTTCTCTCTGTTTCCGTTACGCGGAGTATTAGTCATCAATGGACTAGGAGTTGGATATATAAGGGGGCGTTGTCTCGTGCCTTTTGATGTTTTCCTTCCTTTCCTCTTCTTCTCACGGAACTTCTTGTATCTACTCCACGAATATTACTTTTGTTCTACGCCTCGTCATAGGGTTCAACTAGTTGTCATACTAGGTAGAGCCACTCCATAGCCCATAGCCTTGAATATCTATTGCCACGTTCTTGCCTCGGTTGTATTCCTTGGCACCCTAGTCCCTACATCCATAGACCCCCGTTACACTAAGTTCCGTCCTCTATTGCCAACCAATACAACACCATAGTCTACCATGGCGACACATCTTCCTATTGATTACCAACAGCTAAGCGATGCCCTTCAGACCTTTTTTCAAGAACACCCAGAGGTGGATGGCAATGTTGGAATAGAAGCCTATTCACTTCTTCAACGGGCACAACATGGCCTTGCTCAGTATGCAACGGACTTACAGGAGGTGGAGAGGGGGGCTGGAAATGCGAGAGAAATGTTTGAACGAGATCTAGCCGCTGCTAGGGCCCACCGAGTTGCTGTTGAAGTGGTTGCCCCTGATGAAGAACCAATCAGAGAGGATAATGCCCTACCGGTACCTCCAGTTCCACCTGTCCCAGTGGTTACCCAACGGTTGGAAAAACTCCCAGACCCTGAAGTATTTAGGGAATATCGTGATCGAGAAAGACTACACCTATTCAAGCAACAGATGAGGATCAAGCAATTGGGAAATGCCGACCGCTTTCCCACACTACAATCTAAGTTATCCTATGCATTCAGCCGATTGAAGGGTGTTGCCGCCAATCAGTTTTTACAATATGTCGGAGAAGAAGGCATCGCTTTGCCCTCCATGTTACGGTTTTATGAAATCTTAGATACTGCTTTTGGGGATCCTGATCGAATGCGTACGGCTAGGAGGAACCTTAGGAACATCCGCCAGCGAAATCGAACCTTTGCTGACTATTTCGCCGAATTCCAACGGTATGCTGCCGAGTCAGGAATGGATGAAGTCTCTAGGATTGAGGCTTTGATGGAGGGTATTAATGCGGAACTCGATGAATCGATGATACACCATGAAACTCCTGAAACAGTAGATGCCTGCGCGACACTTTTGCAACGGTTAGATAATCGACGACGAGCGACAGAAGCTAAGCGAGGAAATAAAAAGCCTTGGAATGCTACTGCTGCTCCGACCCCTCGCCCCCCACCAGGGAATCCTGCCCCTATTCCTCGCGCTGCCGCCCCAGCTGTCAATGCACCTGCCCCTGAGAACCACCCCTCATTCCGCCCGGGAGGTGATGTACCGATGGATCTGTCCGGGGGACGTCGTCGCCCCACCCCCACTGAAAGAAATGCCCGCTTAGCTGAGGGCCAATGTTTCTATTGCGGAGGAGTCGGACATATGGTTAGGGATTGTCCCCAAGCAAGGGCAACTGGAAATCAACCAAGGAGACCAGTGATGAGGGGAGCGGCGTTGAAGGTGGAGGACATTGACGGAAGCGATAACGAGTCGGCAAAAGATTTGTCCCTGCACTAAGTGGCTTAGCCCAGGGACCATTTAAGGATTTTTCTAGGATGCATATTTCTGGGTTTTCGGTATCTGAGGAGGAAATGGATGGGAACCAATTTGTAGTAACTTGTTCAATTTCACAGAATAAAAATACTTTCGTACCCACCTACGCCCTTATTGATACCGGAGCATCAGGATATGCTTTTATCGATGAATCTTTTGCACGGCACAACAATCTCACCATGACCCCACTCAAAATACCCCGGCATGTAGACGTTATAGACGGCAGACCTATCAAGTCAGGAAAGATTACCCATATTGTGGATGTCTCGCTGGACATTCATGGCCATCGAGAGACTGCTTCATGTTTTGTGACCAAGTTGGGACATTATCCGATCGTGATGGGGATAGCTTGGATGCGACGTCATGATGTTACAATTCGACCAAAGGAAAATTTGCTTATTTTCGACTGTCGAAGCTACTGTCAATATTGCTCGCTCAGTGGAACCGCAATTACAGTTCATGGTATATCGACTCCCTTAGCGGAAACTCATACCGTTACTGTCTCAGCAACCGAGAAACCTACTATCGATATTAAACAACTAATACCAAAGGAGTCCCACCGCTATGTCCAAATGTTTGAAGAATATGATGCTTCAGCCCTTCCGCCACATCGACCGTTCCATGATATGAAGATAGTATTAGAAGAAGGCAAACAACCACCATGGGGACCAATATATGCTTTATCCCAAACCGAGTTGAAGGCACTTTGCGACTACCTTCAAGAGAACCTACCTAAGGGAATTATCCATCATAGTGAATCACCAGCGGGGGCACCTATCGAATTCGTCAAGAAAGCCGAAGGAACTCTTCGTTTATGTGTCGACTATCGGGGTCTCAATGCAATTACGATTAAGAATCGTTATCCATTACCGTTATTGAAGGAAACTTTGGCCAAATTGTCAAGAGCAAAATACTACACCAAGTTAGATTTACGTTGGGGGTACAATCAAATCAGAATAGCGGAAGGAGATGAATGGAAAACGGCATTCCGGACTCGGTACGGACATTTCGAATATACGGTGATGCCCTTTGGATTAGCGAATGCTCTTGCTATGTTCCAACATTGGATCAATGATATCCTACGTCCCTATTTGGATCAATTCGTAACAGCTTATTTGGATGATATCCTTATCTATTCCGAGTCTCTTATAGAACATAAGGATCATATTCGAAAGGTTCTAAAAGTACTTGATGAAAATCATGTTCATCTCAAACCCGAAAAATGCGAATTCATGGTTCAAGAAACAAAATACCTGGGCCTGATCCTCACTCTGAATGGTAATCGAATGGATCCGAAGAAAGTTATCGATGTTTTAGAATGGTCCACACCAATGAATCTCCATGATGTTCCGGTATTTTTGGGATTTGCAAACTTTTATCGATGGTTCATCTTAGGATATTCAAAAATTGTTGGCCCACTTACAGCCCTAACAAAGAAAAATGTTAAATTCGAATGGACGGATGAAAGGGAGGAAGCATTTCAAACCTTAAAAAAGATGTTCACAACAGCACCTATACTAGTTCATTTGGACCCAGATCGAAAGATTGTGGTGGAAACCGATGCATCTGATTATGTTTCAGCAGGAATTCTTTCACAACGTGATGATGAAGGAGTTTTACATCCAGTCGCTTTCTTTTCCAAGAAACATTCCCCTGCGGAATGTAACTATGAAATCTATGACAAAGAACTCCTAGCGATTGTTCGATGTTTTGAAGAATGGCGACATCATCTAGAAGGAGCACAATTCCCCATTGAGGTTTTCAGCGATCATCGAAACCTGGAATATTTCATGACGACAAAATTATTAAATCGTCGACAAGCCCGTTGGTCTGAATTTCTTTCACGTTTTGATTTCATTATACAATTTTGACCGGGAAAACAAGGAGCAAAACCCGATGCATTAACTAGAAGGTCAGGTGACCTACCTACAGAGGGGGATGACAGGTTGACGCATCAGAGCCAAGTGGTTCTGAAGCGAAAAAATTTGGATACAAAGCTAAGTTTGTTCGCGGGTTCTTTATCAAATGAATTCGCTGAAGGAATGTCTACTGTGGAGAAGTTATTTTCAAAAGCTTACCAAGTTGATAGTTTCCCAAACGAGATTCTTGCTATGCTCCGGAGTGATGTTCGACATTCAAATAAAATTTCACTTCCCGAATGTACGGAAGACAACAACGGTCGGTTACTTTATCGAGGTGCACTCTATGTACCAAATGACAGTGACCTCCGGCTGAGACTCCTAAAAGAACATCATGATAAACCATCAGCAGGCCATCCGGGTAGAGCAAAGACATTGGAACTCTTAAGTCGGGAGTATTATTGGCCACAAATGCGAAAGTATGTCGATCGATATGTTAGGAATTGTAATGTGTGTGCCCATAGCAAGGCACCAGGCAACGCGCCCTATGGAGTACTTCGCCCAATGCCAATACCCGATGGACCATGGACAGATGACTCGATGGATTTTGTTACCGACCTCCCTGCGAGTGATGGTTATAATGCGATCCTGGTTGTTGTTGATAGACTAACCAAAATGCGACACCTAATACCAACAACTAAAGACGTGGACTCGAAGGAAGTAGCAAGGCTATATATCGATAACGTTTGGAAACTACATGGACTACCTGATATGGTTGTGTCCGACAGAGGAACACAATTTGTTGCGGAATTTTGGAAGTCGCTTTGCAAACGCCTGGAAATATCTCCACGATTCTCCACCGCATTTCACCCCCAAACTGATGGATAAACGGAAAGGATCAATGCCATAATGGAACAATATCTCCGAAGCTATGTCTCCTACCAGCAAGATGATTGGGCCCGGCTGTTGGCAATGGCTGAGTTCGCAACAAATAAACATATTTCGGAAACAACAAAAGTCTCTCCTTTCTATGCCAACTCGGGAAGAAATCCCAGGATGACCTTTGGTCCCTTGGATCATGGTAAAACAACAGCGGAAGATCAAGCCAACAGCATTGCAAAAGAGATGAAGGACATGTTGGAGTTTCTGAAGAGCGAAATGTTTCGGGCGCAAAGGATACAAGAGGAGTCGGCTAACCTAAATCGTTCTCCTGCCCCTCGTTATCATCTAGGAGATAAAGTTTTCTTGTCGACCCGCCATGTTCTAACAAAGCGACCCTCCAAGAAGTTTGATTGGAAACGGATTGGTCCTCATAGCATCAAACGAATCGTCAACCCCTATGCTTACGAGCTAGAACTTCCCGCTCTATGAAGATCCATCCAGTATTCCACGTTTCATTGTTGTCACCTGAAGCGGGTAACCCATTACCTGGACAACAACAGTCACCACCACCTCCGGTTGAGATCGAAGGGGAGGAAGAATGGGAAGTCGAGGATATTGTGGACTCTAGGAAACGAAGGGGTGGCTTTGAGTACCTGGTACGATACACTGGATACGATGACGCCTCTTGGCAACCGCTATCGGACCTTGAGCATTCACCCGATATTATTCGACAGTTCCATGAACGCTATCCACGGAAACCTAAGCCTACCAGGAGGTAGGCCTTAGAGGGGGGCGTAATCTGTAACGGCAATATTGCATTTCGGCTAAGGTGATAGATTGGATTGGGAAGAGGAGGTATTGCGCGGTTGAACTATGATTTGTAATGGGGTTTCTGTTATGTTGTTTCGGTTTCCGTTACGTGGGGCATTAGTCATCAATGGACTAGGAGTTGGATATATAAGGGGGAGTTGTCTCGTGCCTTTTGATGTTTTCCTTCCTTTCCTCTTCTTCTCACGGAACTTCTTGTATCTACTTCACGAATATTACTTTTGTTCTACGCCTCGTCATAGGGTTCAACTAGTTGTCATACTAGGTAGAGCCACTCCATAGCCCATAGCCTTGAATATCTATTGCCACGTTCTTGCCTCGGTTGTATTCCTTGGCACCCTAGTCCCTACGTCCATAGACCCCCGTTACAAGTGATTGATATGGAGAAAGTTGATGAAATGGCAAATGGATGGATGGAGAAGCGAGCACTTGTTCAAGCAAACGTTACTATTCAGAATTAGTTATATTAGTTTTTTTTTAAAGCAAATAGGTATTCCGATAGGGTACTCTCATACCGGAATAATATAAAATAGGTGAATTCGTTAACTGATGTATTTTTTATACTCTCTGTCCTTCCATTTGCTTTTCAAGCTCCCGCTTATTCCTTTCCATAACTTTGATTTTCTTCTGTCTCTCCCTTTGAGCTCCACGCCCTAATTGAATCCGTAACTTCTCTTCTATCCTCCGTTGCTTCTCTATTTCTTTCTGTTGTTTCTCCTTTTCCTTTTCTGATTCCCGAATTTTATATTCTTCCACCTTTCTTTCCTTTTCCTCCTGCCTCTTTTGCGTCTTCCTAATTTCTTCTTCATCTTTTTCGTTACGCTTCCGCTTCAACTCAACTAAAGTATTGTTGTCCAGTATACAAGCCGATTTGGGGTTTAAATGACGGGTGTCCTTCTTTAACTCTTTTTCTTTCTGTAATATTGCTTTTCTTAGGTGTTCTTCGCCTGCTTTATGCATGATTGCTTCTGCTGCCTGCACTTGAGATGCATTGGCCAACTTCTGGAGTACGACTTTTGCCATAAAGGAAGACGGACTGCTAGATCTGATCGTGGAAAGCCCTATCCGTAGCATTTGTTGAAGAGACCGTGGCGTACGTGGAGTTGGTGGATTATAAGAATAGAGATCCAATGGTGCTCTCAAATGTGATGAAACAACCGAGTTTGAATCCAGAAGATTGATATTATCGGTAATAGTAGGTTCCGATAATACTAATTCATCAAGTATTATCCTAGGATTGAATGGGTAAATTCCGGTTGCTCTAAATCCTGCTTCAAAATTCTCCTTACTAAGTGCTTGTTGTCGCGCTCGGGCAAGCAAAGTAGGGAAGTTGCTTTTAGTGATAGGCGAACGAAAGTTGGTAACTTCATGTTTGTAGTATTTCTTGAGTGGTGAGAAAACACCCACGTCCAAAGGCTGCAAAACATGCGAAGTATGTGATGGAAGACAAAAAGGTAGAATTTTGCTTTTGAGACAAAACTCTATTAATTCCAGTTGCATATGTGATTCAAAGCCGTCAAAAATCAACAATCTCCAATCGTTACCTGCGCTATTGATAATAGTTCAAGTTAGTTATTCATTTCTCTTTTCTTATAGTTAGAAAATATATTATCATTATATACTAACCGATACCGTGTTTCCGGTTCAAATATTTTTTTCAAGTAATTCAAACACAATTGACTCATGTTGTATCCCTATGGCGAATGTCCATACCACCAATTTTCTGCATCTGCGTCCGTAAACCAACCAGCGAGATGATTCTCTCCTTTAAAAATAACAAGCGGTTTGACACTGAAACCGTCTGTTGCTGCAATCGATTCGATAACTGTACAAGACTCCCTATTTTTGTATTCCTTGAAGACTGAATCTGATCTTATATTCCGGCATATACGTTTAACATCGTCGCCCACTCCTAAAATAAAGCCGGTCTCATCGAAATTGTAGGTATTTTTCGGTAACATATTGTATTTTGTCATCGAAGCTTCAAGCTATTTTCGGGAAGAAACAGATTAATACTCTGAAATTATTAGTTTCTGAATCAAGCTTACTTTGGCGAAAAAATCATCCATCATATCCCAACTGACTGCATTTGCACGGCTAGTACATATAGATTTTACTAACAAATACCGGCACTCTTCATGCCGGTTAAGGAATCGGTAGAACCAAACTTTACCGATTATTGTATCAGGCTCACGTTGACGTAGAATTGCGTGTGCCAATCCATAAAACTGTTCACGGCTGGCAGGAATATTAAAGTCGTACAAGAAGAGAAGACGTCTAACCAAAACCAGTTCCTCCCCCGGTGTCAATAGTTGTTTATCAATATCGATATCTTTTCTTGTTTTTTGCCCAGGGTTCTTGATATGTCGCCTCAAAGTCGGCTCGGATATTCCATAAATTTTGGATAATTCCAAAACAACCGGTTTGGGAAAAGTGCCAGTGGGCGTCTGCAAATGTCTTGTAAGATCTGCATGATAGTGACTCAATGCTAGAGCAAGCCGTTCATACTTTGAGTAGTTGCAATTATTATCGACAATCGGTAGTTGACTGGCTAAGCTTGACTCCATCGCGAGATGCCACTGGCGATGTGTTGATGATCAAGAGGTTACATGCGAAATCTTTGTGTATGTACCAAACGCGTGAATAGTAGTTCGAATAGTTCAATAATTTTATTAAATCGCTATGACCCATTTTGATTTATTTGTTGCCACCACTGGCACCGCCACACTCATATCCCTGTTCGTCGTTCAACCCATTTCGTCGTTGCTCTGAAACCGACTATACTATTTATTTTTCTGTTCTTTCATGGATCTGATTCGATCTTCTTGTTGTGACACGATACGGGACTGCAGATTCTTTCTCTTTTTCGGTTGTTGGTATCCAAGGTTTTGCTTTCCTTGGTGGTTCCGGGAGAGGGGTTTCTGTGTTTTCCTGATTAGCTTCCTGTTTGTTACTTTCTTCAATATGACGTCTAGAAGTAGGCCTTGTAAGCCCGGCCCCCAGTCTACTTGCGTCTGCTTCAAGGTTTTCTTTGATTTCTGACGATTCGGGTTTTTAATCAAGCATGTCTGCTCATTCATATCCTTCGTCTGTTGGTGAAGGTGCCGCTTTTGGTTTCAGAATAGGGGTCTAGTCGAGTTCCACAGAGACTTTCCCTGATTCAGGAAGGGGGAATGTGAAGTCTCGGCTTACAACTAACCTATTTTGTAATCCTATCCAGGTGCAGTAGTTTTGTTACTGTCTGAATATCCGACAATGATTTCTTCTTGTGCTCGGGGTTCTAGTTTGCTTCTTGCTGGCCTAGGGTTTTCTGGGATTGTGACATAGCATTTATTTCCAAATGGTTGAAGGTGTTAGTGTAACGGGGACAGTCTTTCTACGTATCGCTAGAACCCGATAGAAAGATTTGGCCGTGCAAGATAAAAATCAAGTTTAGATTATTCAAATATTCTTTGCTAAAAACTCAATAATCTTTAAGGGGTCTGCTACTGAGTAGAAATTACTTAATGGTTTTGATGAAGACTGAGGAATCCGGATAGTTGGGCGGGAAGGATCCTGAATACTTATACTTCAAAGGATTCCGTTTTGCTACTCCTACTTTCTTACTAAGTTCCGGTGATGCCTTCTAGTGGAAGGGAAGCAATACCGCCGCTACCTCAGTTCTCTCTAAGCGTTAGCAGGTGCTTCCGGTTCCGAAGGCAAATACGCTTAGTCAAAGTCTTTATAACACCTGCAGTCTTGGTTGTCGCACAACCGGGACTTGCAAGAATGAGCCATCGCTCAAGTGTAAGCTTAATCGTTGCTGTAGAGCTCGTCGCTTAGTGTAGACTTCCCAGGCAAGGTCCCTGCCACTACCGGCGGACTTATCATACTCAGATTATGTATAGAATCACCGAGCACTCAGAGCTTTACTCTGGCTGGCCTTCTAGTCGTTGGCGAGGCATAGACTCGTCAGTCATTCCTCCCATGAATAGATCCTCTTCCTAACACTCAGAATGTAGTTACTCTGACAGCTGGTAGCTAACCACAATGGTGGTAGTTGCATGTCACTGTGCAACTGGCTTCTATCAATTACTTTCAGCATGTAACCGGGCCCTGTGTATACTCATACACCAGACAGTTGAAATGGCTCTGTTACAGTTAGATACTAGGCTTTGAACCTTTTAGGGATTTAAAGGGGGTCTTTCCCTTTAGCTTACTATGAAGTAATCGGTTTTTGAAATGGACAGCTGTTGAGTATGTTTCACCCCATAACGATTTAGGATGGTCCATGATCATACACATGACCTTTGTTGTCATCGTCCTATTGAATCGTTCTGCAACTCCATTTGATTCAGGAGTGTATGAGGGAGTCTGTTCGTGGACTATTCCTTGTAGGTTGGAGTAATCCATTGTGTCTTTATTGACGTATTCAACACGACCATCAGTTCTGATTCTCGGTATTGTTGTATTATACTGTTTCTCAATTTCGTTACGTAGTCTTTGATGGCTTTTATCGCATCGTCTTTCTATTTTAGCAGATATATCCAGGCGAAGTGGGTGTAATCGTCAATGAAGAACATGTAGTACAGGATCCTTCCTTGGGATTTTGTGCCGGATTTTCCAGATAGGTCTGAGTGGATTAGTTCGAATGCTCGCTGGGATATTGTACTAATTGTTGCAAGTCTCTTGTGTAAACTTTTTGATAGTGCGCATTGACTGCAATGGAATGTTTCTGGTTTGAGAGGTAGCTTATGGATGTCTTCGTACAAGTTATCTTGTTTCGCAGGGTGGCTTAGTGTTTGATGCCATTCAGAATAAGTGTGCAAGCGAATTGTATTACTAACTACTTGTACATTCCAGAGTCCCTTATCCAATTTTGCCTAAATTATTCCTTTCTTCTCTTTTGTTACCAATTTGTTTCCTCCTCCTGACTCCGTTATAAACCCCTTTTCCTTGAGTATGTTTTCTAAAAACAATCCCTCATTTCCCAACCAGCAGCACGTCGGTGAGGACAACTGTAGATTTATCTCCATTGGGAAAGTAGCATTCGTAACTAGCGTTTCCCAATCCGATTATAGCGTGGGTGGTGCCGTCGGCTGTTTGGACTGTTCTGATTTAAGAACGGATGTTGAGGAGTAGGTCTTTGAAAGGTGTTACGTGAGAAGTAGCTTCAGAATCAAGGATACAGGCAAGGGGCAGGGAAGGTGAGAAGTCGGTTCGTACCATGCATACCGTTGTGGACAATTCGTTGATTACTACCGATGCTGAGTTATCACTGCCTGATCCCCTCCTGTTTGGGTCCCTTGTCTTATTCTGTTCTCAGAGCAATCTGCACTACTTGTACTTGTGTCCTTGGTACGGTTGGTTCAGTTTCTTGTACTAGGTGCATTCCTTGCCATTTGGTATGGGTGTATTTCTGGTATGAAGTACCCTTTTGTTGCCGGTGAAAAGGATTTCCTCTTGTAGGTTTTGTAGCCATTGGCCTACATTTTCATATGTAACATCTTGTTTGGTCTAGATGTTATCGACGACGTTGCTCACCGAGTTCGGCAATAAAGTTAGTAGGAATTCTACCATCGCTTCGTTGGATTTGGTGAGGCGTAGTAGGGCTGAAACGAGTTTGTGGTCACCGCTCTGACACCTGGTCTTTAGAGTGTTCCAGTTCGTGTTGACGGTCTTGAAATTTTCAGTTAGGTTACTATTGTCTTGAATCTTCGTGTCCAGAACACGGCTGAGGACGGTGATCGTCGTGTTTGGTGATATGCAATCATAGATGTCTTTGAGCGCCTTCCATGCGTGATAAGCATTTTCGGCGAGGATGACTGTTGGTTGTATGTCTTCGGCTACAGCTCCGATGAGAAGGCTGTACATTTGTTTTTGGGCCTTTTTGATTTCGGCCTTGTTGAGGTCTGTGTCATCTTCTGTGGGGTTTTTGATGCTCAATGTTTCCCAACAGTCTCCTGTATCGAATGTAATCCTCCAGGCAGACCTACAAGTTTGGTAGTTGGATTGTCCCTTTAATTTGGGGAGTGCATCAAACTTTATGCGAATGTTACAGGGGCTCGTGTTGTCTGAGGATTTAATCCCCACGGCCTTAAATGATTCACCAGCATCAGACATGATATTGTATGAAGTGTAATTGAGTTAATCGAGGTGGTGAGTATTGTGCGGATTTTATATGGCAAAACCTGGGCTCATAACCTGAAGTTTGAAGTATGCGAGAAAATGAGTTGAGTGTGAATTGAACACGTGACCATAAGGGAGGATGTGTTTTGTAATGTGAAGAAGATACTATTGCACCACTAAAGTTCCAGCAACAATGAGGGCGTTTGAGCACTCTATATATACAGATATTCTAATACCACCTGATCCTCCGATTACATAATCCCTGACACTAAGCCTTGTCTGAATCCCTGTTCCTTCTATGAGTCATCCCTTATATAGGAGAAATTCCATATATAACCGATGTCGCAATGTCCCATTTCTATAAGGGTGAGTACTAAAGCCTCCGGGCGCCACATATATACGTTGTGATATAATAAGTCCATCAATCCCGAGGTTATTCTAGGACTTTCAATATTCAGTCTCGAGATATCTCTTCCTGTGGAAAGCGGGTTTCGTTAAATCCCGGGATTCAGTCCTCTTAAGATTGCTGGAACATCTCGTTACGTGCTCACCACTATTCTCACGCTTAGCGCCCTTGCGATATTTACTAATGTGAAGCCGGTTAAAATAGGAATGCGCAGTTCGGGATAGACTCCAACCGCAAAGACATGGGTTGCGTTCTCCCTCGATCTCTCTAACCTTTCAATTAGGTTCTCGGTCTCCCTAACTTGCCAATTGGGCGAAAGTGCCTCACATATCTAAAACTCTGGAACTGGGACACGAACGATAGCTTCCGCCCTGTCTAACACTGCCTAGCTCTCTTCCCCTCCATTTCCTGCCTTTGTTTCTGGGCACTCCAACTGAAATTTATTTTAACTCTTTTGATGTTTGTACAGTACGATGCCAGTCGTGAGCGTCAGGCACAGCATCACAATGCCACGCGTGCAACCAGATTTCCACAACCTTTTCACGGAGGGTTGGTATACAAGCTATTAAATGTCAAATTATTGTTATTTATCTACTATTTAAAAAGTATACAAAAAGTCAGTTCACCAAAGGATCAATTGTGGTTGCTGTACTGGTACCCATAGTGGTTTGGGCGCATTGAAATGCCGCGCCACATGCTCACGACTGGCATCGTACTGTACCTTCTGAATATATATCACTTCCCTAACTATACCGCATATAAAAGGGCCCTACCTCTCACTAGGCTCATCTAGATTGTCATGTCGATATACTAGCCCCTCCACAACACAGATATATATATACTTATTCTTTGAAAATGCCAGAAGAGTCTCTGAGCCACGAAAACGATCATAGAAGATTTGTGGCAATATTTTCTGGGACTACAGTCACGCACACCGGTATACAACGCGACGGTACACCTTTCTTGCAGGTATGGAAAACAATAGACTCTCTTGGGTCAGGAACATACGGGGACGTAGTCCTCCAGGAGCTACAAGGCAGTCCAGGAGGCGGACGCCTCCGTGCAGTCAAGTCGATAACCAAAAAGGCTCACAAGAATAACAAAAAGATCCTGACGAATGAGTTGAAGGTACTGATCGCCGTGAAGAAAGTTTGATACCATCTCCAAGTTTATAACGTTCCCCGGTTCATGCGCTAATGTATATGTTCATGTCCCTCTATAGCACCCGAACAAGTTTGGCACTTTCCACAGATGTTACCAGGACCCTCAGCAAACCATGTTCATCGCCATGGAATATGTCTCTAGTGGCAGTTTGGAAAAGTACATGAGAAAGCTGGAGAGAGTTGAGGTGAAAGAAATATGCCGTGAAAGAAATATCCCGTGAGGTCACTGCACAGCTGCTGGAAGCACTTGTGGAACTGCAAAGAAAGCAAATAGCGCATCGTGATCCGAAGCCATCGGTTTACCACCCCAACATCCTTGTTTGGTATTTGTGATTTATGTTTCATGATGCTGATTTGATGTACAGCGGGAAGACATAACTGACCGAAAGTGCGGCAACATCGCAACGCGGTAACCATGATTTTCACAACCTTGACAAGCACGATGCCATCACCCCATACCACCAGAGACAGAAAACCCCGCCAGATAGATAGGAGGGAGTGCCTGGAATCCCTCCTATGGCAAGCAATCGGAATGAGAAGGGTTGGGACCACTTATTCGGCAATTCCTAGGCTTACTTGTATACCAATTTCAACCCTTGCCACTGCCTGGGCAAGGTATGAGAAGACTGACCAGGTTAAACCCACAACCAGAACCGGCAGACCCCTAGAGACTACAGTTAGAGAAGATAGACAGCTTCTTATCACCAGTAAAAGAGAGAGGAAAATCACCTATGAACAATTGCGCCAGAATTTCGCAGGCAATGTATCAGTCAAAACGATCAAGAGGAGGCGTGATACCTTTGGTGTGCACAAGCACATAATGGCTGAGAAGCCCAAGCTGACACCTTATAATGCAAGAAGGTGCCTGCGATAGTGTATTGCACATAAGGATTGCACTGTTGCTCGCTGGAATCGGGTGGTATGGAGTGATGAGTGTAGTGTGGTCAAATTTGCAGATCCATCTGTCACTTGGGTCTTCAGAACAGCAAAGGAAAAATGGCTTCCTTAGTTAATTAAAGGTGTCAGAAAATCGGGGGGGGGTATCAAAGATAATGTGGGCATGCTTTGCAGGGGAATTGAAGGGCACCTGTAATGGGGTTATGGTGGAAGAAGGGGGGTGGGTAAATGCAGAGGCATATATCAGGACTCTTGACTTTTTGCCTCCTTGATTTTTTGGCAGAGCTACAGGAGAAGGGTCTCAGATCAATATTTATGCAGGATAATGCTAAGGTACACACTGCTGAAATTACCACTCAATGGTTGGAGGAGAATGGGGTTGATGTTCTGAAGGACTGGCCTGCCTATTCACCTGACCTAAATCCCATTGAGCATGTTTGGGTACACCTCAAGAAGCTTTACCATCAACACTACCCCCATTTGGCATATGATACTAGATCCCCAAAAGTAATTAAGCCCCTCATGGAGGCAGCTCTTATTCATTGCTGGGAACTGTTACCTGATGATTTATTTGGTAGGCTGGTTGAAAGTATGCCTAGGAGGATGGAGGCTGTAATAAAGGCAAGGGGCTGGTACACAAGATATTAAATGTCATTTATTCTCTCTTTATACACTAAATAACTATTCTACAAATTATCAGCTCCTCAAAGGATCAATTGTGGCCTTTGTGCTCATAATCGTTGTCCAGCGGGTTGTGGTCGAACCCGTTGCTACGCCCCACTTTCGGTCAGTTACGTCCTGGGGCCGTATCTCACTGACTAGAACATCCTCATCTCGTCCATCTCGCCACTACTTGTCAAGATTTGCGACTTCGGCATTGCAAAGTCAGCGGATATCGATGCCAGTGGCTTGAAGACCTATGCTGGTACGGTGAAGTATATGGCTCCAGAGATACAGGGCTATCTCCCCACCGAAAAGTATGAATCACGGGGAACGTACACCATCGCGGTTGATATGTGGTCACTGGGAATGGTCTGCCACGAGCTCCATACCGGGTCTGTACCGTTTTGGAAGACGGTGGATGAAATGGATGATGATAATGACGACGATGACATATCCGGGCTCTTTAGGTCGTCACTATCTCTGAAGGACCAGGAACCAAGATATGAAACCGTGTACACATCGGTCAAGACCCATTTAGACCAGAGTAAAATAGGATATGAAACCGCGCACACATCGGTCAAGATCTACTTAGACCAGACCGAATTTCGGCGCTACTGCAACGGAAGCGCGTTTCCGGACAAGCTTTTGAACAAAAGCGGCGTGTCAGAGGACGCCAAAGAGTTCATCCTCTCCTTGTTAGAAGTCGACCCTATGGAACGTCCGTTTGCGCAGCAGGCACTCAGGCACCGCTGGATTACCGGAGGTGGATCGGCTGCTAATAGGAGTCCTCAGCAATCACGCTCCTCGTCCCAATGCAATACGCCCCAACCAACTCGCTTGAGTGTTACTTCACCCCAGGTTAACTATAACAAACAACAACAACCTCCGAACCCGGGAGTGAATGGATCTTGGAATCCTCAACGGATATCCTCACCCCACAATTGCAATACCAGTGCATCTCCTTCCGGATCAGCTCAGAGAAGGCGCCATGCTGATAATTACCCTCCCCGTTCGTCCTATAATCCTAATGGCTATGCATCCTCCAGCCTCAATCCCAATGGCTATCAGTTGCCTGGCCCTAATACCCATGGCCATGTGCCTCCACAGTCGGGGCCCAATCCGAACGGCTACCTATATCAATCTCCAGATCCTAATTCCGGTGGCTATCCGCTGTCTAGCCCTGATTTGAACGTCTACCAGTCACCCGGCTATAGCCCTAATGGATATCAAGATTCAGTCCATAACACCAATAGTTTGCAGCCTTCGAACGGGATGATGAGTTATGGTGGGCAGCCCCACCAAAACATGGGCCCAGCCCCAGGGGAAGGGAATCCATATTTCTCTCAATCTCCGATATATACCCAGCAGGGAATGCCGTCCCAACAACCAGCTGGCTATGAAGGTCCCCCACGCGGGTACGAAGGACCTATGCACCCGGGTGCGATGATAGGCAGTCCTTGCTCTTGTCCAGAGTGCTATGAGTCAGACTCTAGCTCTGATGATAACGGAATGCATCTTATGCCTATGCCGGGGGGCATGGGACCCCCGGCGATGGTACCCACGATGGTGGGTCAGTCACCATCTGGTGTTATCACATACTACTGGACATAAATAGCAGAGCCTGAGAGGTCGTGGTAATTGTACACGTTTGGAGGAGAGATGGCTATGGACTGTTTGCGTTAGGTTAATCTCGGTAGGTGAAGAAGGGGGCCGGGGAGTATGGGAGGAAGGGGGGTGGGTGCCAAAAGGGGACGATACCGGTTGTGTTGGAGGGATTGATTTTGGTGCTGGAAAAGGTCAACGCGGAGAGCTTACTGTTGAACAGTACCACATTCGTTTTCTCAATTTTCATAACATTAGTATTTTGAGTTTTATAATATTTCTCATCCTTTTTCGTCATATGTTAACGCCCTCTTTCTTCCAATTTAACCATTTTGTAACTCCTTCCTTGTTCTCTCTTTACTGTGTGGAAGCGTAGATGTTATGTCTTTCAATAGTGATATCTGGGTCGGCAAAAGGACTTTTGAATCTCAACTTTTTTTAGTAAATATCGATGCTTCATTTCTATGCATGCGAGTATGCCCAATCATGGAACTGCTATATTGCCAATGTCGGTTAATGGCTAGCCCGCCATGGGGTCTTTCGGCAATGAATCTCATGATGACTTACTTTCAAACGGTGATGATAGGAAGTAGCGCCACTCATGATTTACCAACGCCGCTTTCAAGATATCAGAGAACAATTGAAAGAAAGGCTGGCTCTCTATCAATGTGTGGCGGCACGTACATGATGGGACTGACGCAATATATGGCTCATTGAATAATGGCACTGAGACTCGCGTGTTAATTATATGGTCGGATGTCATTGCGACCACGAGCGAGCGAGACCGTACTGATATTGTCTGCGTGCAAGGAAGAAACGACCTGAGCCCAAAACTGGACCCGTCACACGGCTGGCGCCTTGGCTTAGCATTTGTGAGGTACATATATACAGTTCGAGCCCTTCTCTGCTCGCGAGCTAGCTGGGAGTCAGGTGCTTGCCAAGCTTACACTCCCGCACACAACTGTTTTCTTTCTTTTATTTCCTCATCTAGTTGCAGCTGAAGGAGACCTCGGAGGCGGGCCATAGTAGTTATCAGGGCGAACGGATAGGCCAGGCCCCGGTTCAAGGGCGGAAGCTGGTCCTTGATCCTATGTACCCATCTCCTCTGGATTGTAATTAGCGACTTGAATTTTGCTATCAATGAATACCTCGACTCCCCCCCTCCTGTCCCGGGGGAGGGTGTAAGATGATGATATGACGGAAGCGCGTGCGCTCGCCCTAGCCAAGTTGGCTGTCTCTCTTGCTTTATTGCGTGTAGGTATATTGATAGCTGGGTAATATATAACTTTGCGTGTCTGTGTTGTAATCAAAGCCGACCCAACCCCACCCCGCGATCTGCATGTTTCACGGAGTGAAACGTGAGGATAAACATACCTGGGCCGCATATGTTACAAGATTATGTAGCTACATTATAGCAAGCGTACGTCCAGCCGAATGGTAATACCAGGATTACTCCGACGAAGAGCGCATCCTGCTCCGTGCGTTTCTTTTCTTTTGTTCTGTCAACGCGACCTGTACTGTCGTTCACGGGGTATTGGCGGGTACTGGGTGTTGGCGGATAAGCCTAAAAAGAGACAGCCAAGCCAATTTTTGGCTTCAATCCGCCAACACCCAGTATCCGCCAATACCTCGTGAACGACAGTACTAGCCGCGTGACAAACTCGGAAGGTTCAAACCGAGTTACTAACAGACAAGTTTAAACTAGTTAAAAACTGTGCTGAGGTAAGTTGGGTGTCATGGTCATGAACTAGCTACTGGCCAGTAGTGGAAAAGGAGTTTTTTTGGTATGGGTTAGGGTAATTTGGAGTGTAAAAACTGGAATTTGAGGTGGACTAGGGTAATTTTGACGTAAAATTGGAGTTGACATCGATCAGGGTTAGTTCTAGACATTGACAGTTTAGGAACTACTATTTATGACAGGCTGAGTTTGTTACGGGTCACTAGAAGGGATGGCCCTGTGCGGCGCCTATCGGGCCTACTTGCGCGGGGGCGGGGCAGAATAACAATGCATATGGCAAGGTACAGGGGGTAAGACGTCAATGTGCTACTCGAGAGTGGCGCAATATGGATATAGGAAAGCTTGTTTTGACGTCGCGGACAGTGTGCTCCTTTATTGATTGGGCCCAGCTTCCGCCCTCTCATAAGCGGAAGATAGATAGATGTTAGGTGTAAACTTGTTGGGGTTTAGTTTGCCGCGGGGGCGCCTGTTCCGGCTCATTCATAAAGTCGGTTTATTCATGCCCATTTTCGCTTAACACCTCATCTATGCTAACGCAGTGCTCCTCTACTCCCAGACGGCCTTCTTTATCGTATAGTTGGGGAATAACCTTTGCAATACGCGGATCAGCAGATTAGGAGAATAATCTTGCAGTACACCGTGGAGAGAGATCAGCTGGAAGAGCTCACCATCTTAATCCGTAACAATCAATACTTCCTGATTGAACTGGTTCACGCATGAAACTCTGCGAGTGAACTGTCTTCGTGAATGAGCCGTAACATCGCTTGAGTCTGTATCGTTGCCACTAGCTAGCTAGTGATGTTAGTTATCACATGTGTAAGATCTACTAGCTATAGACATGCAGCGGAGCATCACTTCCTTCTTTTTCCCCCGCAAATCTTGGGATGATTGGTCACTTCGCAGTTGGCCAATTGGCACTGAAAATGGCTCACTACCTATGTTCCTACCGAGTACTACTAGGAGTACTATCACAAGTAGCTGTGGTCCTGTGGACGGCGCGATTGTGTGCTATCAGTTACACATGTTACAGAATTACAGAACTCAAGATCTCAAAAAGTCATGGCGGCCGATTGCGATACGAATGGATATATGATACGCTTCTTTGATCTGAAAGCTTGATTCGATTGCACGCGCAGCAAAATTGCGGAGTACCTGCCTTAATTATATGTAACGGTGGACTCCCGACAGTTACTATAAGAAAGACCTCATTCTCCACCTCTACCCCTCCCCATACTCTCCCCAGGGGCAAGACGGTATTTGTGCGGACGACCTTCCGACTGGCATGTGTACCCTCACTGGGATGGTTATCGACGTTTGCGGCTGGGACACATAAAAAGAAGGTTTAACACTGTCTTCAACTCGTCCCGGATGTCGCAGCACTAGGCCAAGTCTGTTTCACGTGTCTAATCCTAGCGAACTTAGAATTATAGTTAGGGCTTCTCTCAATACCGTAGCTTACGCTTGAATACCGGGCTTGGACTACTTAGGACTTCGGGCAAAGAGGAGATAGCCGTGAAAGCTGGTGGTTGATTAGGAAATACATGATTGCCGAAATCTGTCACCGGTGCTCTGCCCCGACGTCATTCCACCTGGTCCCGCGAAGATTGCGGGTGATACAGGTGGGCATATATATATCGGTGGATATTCAGATTCAGCGCACCCCATCTCCACGCGCAGCGTTGCGTTTTACCTGTTACTGACGGTAGGAGGTGGCGCGGGGGCTTAGGCTAGAGGTGTTGACAATTGGGAATGCCGAGAGAGGGACGGAGGGGGTTTCTACGTTTCAACAAACGCTCGGTGCTTGTTCCCCTCCAGCATCGTCGAGAACACTAGGAAAACACGGCATGATTCGGGCTTTATAATATTCTCCGACATGATGACGCGCCGGTGTTCCATCTTGTTTATTGGGTAGTTGTATGTTTTTCTGACTTCCTTATGCTTTTATTTCTCCCTATTTCTCCTTCCTCGAATCGTGATGTTGCCAGAAAGATGCTTATACAGCAAATGGTGTGATTATTCTACAGGGGCCTAAAAACAGGTTCCTATGGTCGGGCAAGCTAGAAGGACTCCTCCTATCATAATCCTCAGTGAATCATTCCAGCCGCAACCTTGGTTAAAACAATCCCCACGCGTAATTCTTTGGGTCGTCTCAATGTCACGAACCGCCGTTTCAGGGTTAGGGTTGAGTCGGCAAGTTCCGAAGCTCGACTCCCCCGGCCCAATCTATTTAGCGCGCTATTTACATAGTGAATGAGCATGTAGATCTTAATCTCTCTGCCTGGAATTGAGCCTCACAATCTAATTTATTCATTTAAACCGCAAACTAGACAAGAGTTATCATCGGGATTAAATGGGCTTTTGTCCTTCGTTGCGCTTGACCGCACCTCATCCTACCATCTCCTAAACATACAGCAGGCGAAACTTGGCTAACGGACATTTTGTTTATTCACCATCTCTATATCTGGAGAGGGCTGGCCACACCGTTTGACCATTTATCACGAATCTAAGCACTGAGTCATGGGTTGTTGAAAGGCTAGCAACAATAGTTTCATCAGAAGACTGGTACATTGTCAATTCAACACTACGTATACTATCACAGCCCAAAGTGCATATATCTCAAATCTCCAAATTCTTGCCAAACAACCAGCGCAACGATATCCGACAACTACCTTCATAATCCTAACCGCCTGCTACTCCGGGCAGTTGTTATCCATCCACGTCTTGAAGAGCGCCACCGCTTCCGGAGGGAATTTCTCGGTGGAGTCGTATGTCCTTGGCATATCGCCGGAATATATTGCGTCGTAGATGACCTTAGCTTGTGTAGAAACATCTGGATATTGATCGAGGTTGAGGTTATAGGGCCGCATTTTGAGGATCCAGTAACTGCCGACGATTGTCCGATCACCGTCGGGTAGCCAGAACGGGGACTGGAACAAAGCCGCAATGTCTTTCCACGTCGGGTTGGTTGGGAGAGGAGGTGCGGAGGCCCCAGATGATTCTGTCGGAAGAGTGGATTGAATACTGCCTTTGGAATTTTCCATTTGGGGGACTAGGAAAGGTATGAAGGGTAGAGGTATCTAGTCTTTTCCAACGCTAAGGGCTCCAGTTAATTTCTTAACCAAAATACTGCGCTTCCACTTGTCTTATATCTTGAATTTGGTACTCACTATTCCGGGTATCGGGTGAATGTCTTACTATGAACAGTTAGAATATGGTAACCACGCTCCTTACCTATTCATAGGAAAGCTGGGATGTAACCAATGAACGCTTGGGGGACTGTGCTGACCTCTTCGTTAGACCGTCCTATCGGTCTGGCCCTGATCGGCAACTGTGTCCGTGATGCTGTAACTGGGGGGGACATATGTTTTCTTTTCAAGTTCCCCTTCTATTTCGTAACAAAGACAAAAGTTTTATGAGAGACAGTCTTACACAAGCACAGGAATCCTGGGCGAAACTTGCACTCTAGGTAGGAGGCACAATCCACCCTGCGGGCATATCTACATTGGGCTCGATTACAGCGTCCATATTCCCGTTTGGTTTCACGTGAAGAGCCTAAGGCTAGACAAGCAGGGCTCATTACGCACGGATTTACCAAAAAAGATTAACGTTGTAGACCATAGCAATGGTGTGTGGTTCACCCTCGCAATCGCGAGCTAGCGCGTCAGGTGTAGCTGAAGATTTGTAGCTTAAGAATGTTTTATAACAATACTATCGCGGGCGCCATGCGTAATAGTAACAATGACATTAACCATGCTCAGCCCGCAGGATGAATGCCATTTGAACATCCATCTATCCTATTACTCGTTGGAAGAAACTCAGTATTAAAGGACAAAAGCCCATACTCAACCTTCCACCAATCTCATCCTCATGTAATGTTTGCCAGGTATAGTACAGCGAAAATCTCCCACAGGCCGGATAGGTAATTCGCGGTTCACATCCTTCTGCCAATCCCGTGGGGTTCAAGGATTCATCCCATTCGCCGAGGGTGTTCAGCTGGTAGCAAGTCACTCAGATCTAGACCTATGTACCCCGCAACGTTTCAGCTGTAATCGGTTGCCTCTGCAGTGTAAAATATATTATGATAGGTCTTCTTTGTGCAAAGAGTCTTCTTTAGTGGCTTGGCTTGTGCTCGTTGCGCTGTGACCTCCAGCATCCAGCCCGGTGGTCAAATCGACGAATTTGACGTCTGAATTTCAAACTCCTGTAGCTTCATCAGTTTGTGCCCAATTCCCTTCATTTTTAACTCACTCAGACGCGGGTTTCGACGGGAAGCTAGGTCACATATGGAGAGTACTATAGGAGGCAGCGCTATATTGTGAAAATGCGCCTTGCTACTAAGTCTTCGGTCGAGAAAAGCAACACCTGGTGGCGACCTGTTAGAGCCGGATGGGTTACCTATTGCAGGTAGGTATTCTAGTTGGATCAGATCCGAAAATTGGTTCTAGATTATCCCGTGATGAGATAGTCCGCCTAACCGATGCATTGCAACTCCACCCTGTTTCTATGGCGAGAACAGAATCAAGGTTGCCCTACCCCACTTGGTATTGCACGGGCCTGTCTCACAAAGTCACAGACCGACCCTTTCCTTCATTGGTTTTCTTACATGTTGGCGACCAACAAAGGGGTGTCAGAATTGTCTCAAAGGTTTATGGTCTGCTCTTGGCCTCCGTAATGGGCGTTTCAATATCGTACAGAACGACACTTGCTAGGTCTTACTGTCTCACATTTCTTACACATTAGCGGCGGGGTTTCTGAAAGCTTTTTACCACTGGCTGTTCCATTTTGAGCATCATACATCGGTGGTAGTCTGTAAACTTTCCTACTTGAAAGGGCTGCATATGTGCCAGCTAGGTTCGAAACTGGGGGAGGATAACTACTGACCTATTTGAGAATACCACGAGGTAGTTGTCGCATATTGATCAGTTTAAAAGCGACCAAAGCCGTCCTCAGACATCACTCAAGATATTACAGTTCATCGCATCTCATTAAACTACCCCAAAATCCTATCCTAAAACCCCGCATTCAATATGGAGGACTATGCCATCGAAGGCACGGGAGATCCTAATACCCGACTCGATATTGATGACTTCAGCACAAACCCTGAATATACAATCCAGTGGGGTCTTTTTTTACGTTCTCTCGCAAAGCTTCAGCTCGCGCCTCCGGAAGAAGCCATCGGTTATTACAGAATCGCCGGTATCAACTCGTTTTTCTTTGATACTAATTTTACAAAAACAACTCTGACAATGGTAAGGTATTCATGGTTGGCCACTGGTCACATGGCCGGAACTTGAAGCACAGCCTGGGAAGACAATGTATTGCTCGCATGGAAAGTAAGCTTCCCCGTCTTTCAAATTTCCATATAATCTAGCTTGTCCTAGTCGCTGTGCATAATGCTAGATTCTGACTACACTATGTACTGGGTTCTGTAAATAGTACACGGTTTCTTACCTGGCACCGCGCCTACCTTCTTCTAATTGAGGTAGGTATCATCCAGCATACTGACGTATGGAACCAAACGCCGGTACTGAACAAGTACTTCTAGCAACGCATTGTTGAAATAGCCCTCGAGTTGGCGGCGGGTGCACCCCCTGCCTTGCAGGACCAATACACGGAGGAAGCAAAGAAAATCAGAGTCCCGTAAGTCAATAGCACACCTTTCGGTTCAGCTCGTTGACCTAAGCGGAAAATATGTGGCATTGACATATGCAGAATCTGGGATTGGGCATGTAAACCAGCTTTGCCTGCCTCCATGGTTAAGCCAGACGCTCACGTCATTATTCCGGAGAATGACCCCGTGAACCCAACCAGCATACCCAACCCTCTGTACTCATATAAGTCTACGGGTGATTCTAGGGATCCTGTACACCTCCCCTGCTCCAGAGGACCCGAGTTCCCTTGAAAGCATAGTCACCCAGTAACTGACAAGATCTGGTTGATAGTTCATAAATGAGACCACGCGTTTCCCGGATGACGAGGTAGAGAAGAATATGATCAATTCCAAGTGAGCAGAAACTAGGCTTGGTATCACTACGTGGTTATTGGCTAATAGTGTGTACTTAGCCTTCGCTCCCTCGTCTACCACGCGATCACTCAGAATAAAGAATATAATGACTTCAGCAACACAATATCTGGCGGGGCAAGCTCAATAGAGCAACCACATAACAACGTTCACAGTAGGTTCTTCCTTCATTTCCGGTGTATTTCTTGGGTTGGGTTGTTAATGTGCTCTTAGACGCAATCAGTGCCATAATGCAGGACCCTATGGTTACTGCATTTGATCCGGTATTCTGGTAAGTACAATCGCAGATACGACAGTGGTGCTTGGAGAGGGTTGCTAACGTGGGTTGGTTAGGGTTGTGTATGCATTACCCGAGCATTTGCTATGACATTATCGCTAACGATGCGACTTCTAGTCATGTTGCTATAGACTACTACTATGTAATGTGGCAGACGATCAACCCTGATGTATTGTACAGCGACAATTGGGGTACCGACACTCTCAACTTGCACCTCCGCCCCTTCAACCGCGCACCGCCGACTGGTCCGTGGACAAGCCGTATGGTCCAACGGTCTGAGGACTTTTTTCCAACGTGTGTATACACTGAAACCGTAAGAATAGTTGCCAAGAGCTAACCCCGAAAGTACATGGCAATTCGGATTCCAATACCCTGAAACATTAGTCGATTGGACGCCGGATCAACGACTGAAAGCTGTGCAGGACGCCATCAAGCGCTATGCACCCCCGCCTAAATCTACTGGCGAATACCCCCCCGGGGCAACGAAAAGAGAGGATCTGGTAGATCTCCCCGGATATCGTTCAGGTTTCCCAGGTATTGCCATCCTGCCCCATGTTGGTCGTATGGCTGACTAACCGATACTGTGTTGTAGACGAGGCCACCTTTCGGCGCGAATGGCGGGTGGTGATCAAGGTTAAGAAGAACCTCCTCGATAGCAACTTTACTATTTTTTTCTTCCTCGGCCAATCAAACGACAATCCCGGGGAGTGGGGTACCCACCCGAACACTGTTGGGTCGTTCAATAGTTTAAAGGCCCCTCTTGAGAGCTGCAAAAATTGCCAAGATCACGAGGCACACCTGATGCATGGCTCGATATATTTGACGGATAGGATGCATCATTCGTTACCCGATGGGACCCAGCTTCATGATAAAGAGCCGGTGTCGCGTTGGCTGACGGAAAGGTTAGACTGGAGGATACGCAAAGTAAGTCGGATAAGTTGGATGCAAAATAGTAACGTCCCTAACTGATACATATAGGCGGACGGAACGGAGTTTCACCTTCCAGATGGCGATACGACGAGCCTTTCTGTCGGAGTTGAGAGCTTCATGGAGGCCTACGCCCCCATCGATCGGAATCGTGTTCCTATCGAGTCTGATGATAAGAATATTCTTGGCCACACATTCGACCACGAGAAGCACCCGATGATAACTGCTCCAAGGTCTTCCAAAGGAGGCGATACTATTTCCTAGCCCTCAAGAACCAGATTTTTCCCGAGAAAAGTTGACTCATCTAACCTCCGATGAGACTGTCGTATACGATTTTGTTATGTAGCAGTGCTATTGGAGAAATGGATTATGATATAGCAAAATAAATTGACAAGCTGATGGATGACTAAACTGAATGGCCGCATCATCATGTGACGAGCTTCGTGAACAGAGCCGCGCTTAGTTTCTATTGCCTACTATCAGTGTTGTGTCGTGCCGTAGGACTGGTGGGTCAAGGTCTGATTCTTTGAATTCGGCCTAGGTCTTTCTTACTTTCCAAGACGACTTCGGTAGTGCGGGTGATCAATGGGTGGCGGTGCTTGTGGCGGTGGAAGCGTCTAGGGTGCAGAATACCTACATCAGAAGCCCTGTGCGCCAAACAGGCTCCAGGCTGCCAATGGTTCCTACAATGTATTAATCAATGAAATCCCCCACCCCGCAAACTACATATTGCTGCATGTTGCACAGAGTGAAATGTGGGGTAAGCATACCCGGCACCGCATATGTTACAGGTTTAGCTACATATCAAGCGCTCTTATACAGCTCGCTTAGCACCCCGCGCTTCCTGCCCCGTGCCATTTCTTGTCTTTTTTTTTCTTTTTTCTTTTGGTTTCATCGATGCTAGTGCCCCGTAACGAACTCAGTTTGAAACTCCCGAGTCACGGGCCTCTAATCGATGCAACCTCCCGCGCATAACCGTGATGAGGCTCGAGCTCTAAGCCGCGCCAAAAACAGCGGGTACCTGCGTCAAGATTGACAACCGGGCTGCATGTGTAGATCGACAGGGATGTACCGAACAGGGCGGGGAGGAGCGTTGTACCAGGATCTCTACCCATGTCACGACGAACAGGGGTACGAAATAAGTCAACAATACATGTATATATCTGGGCACGTATAATACCTTGTTACAAAGGAAGCGATAAAGCTCTCGCATACTCAAAGAACGCATCAAGTATTCCATCAATCGGAACTGCCGGAAAGGGCTTAAATGAGAAATGAGACCCTGTGCGGTGCGGGTTCCGGGGTCTCTTAATCGGCTTGGCGTGAAGATGCTGAGAGATCCGGCTCTCCATCCCATCTTCTAACCCCCAGAGAGACGGCTAATCGCGAAACTAGACCGCCACTACTAGTTCTAATATTTGTATAATTACTAAATGAAGGCTTTTTTCTTCTCGATAACCCCGTTGATCCCTGTCCAATAACCAGTGCCTTGACAGATAGATACCAGAGGGACGTCAATATGACTGTGGCGGGCGTCTGCACGGCCAGGTGTTGCAGTGTTCGGGGTCCGTTTTTTTTTTTTTTTTTGGATAAATATTAGTCTCGTGCCAGACTACACGGGCGCAGGGTTTTTAGGGTTAGGGTTGTACGCAGGGCTAAGAAACCGGGAAAGCGACTGAGTTTATCGAGACTAGATAAATTGGGCCTATATTTATTGATAGGAGGCAATTAATCAAGCGTTCCGGTCTGTATTTATTTTATGATTTGGAACACCGACCCAACGCGGCACCCCGCCAAATACTGCTGAAATGGTTCCGTGATGGAAAGAAATGATTGATCGTCAAGTACAGTAATGACTCGGGTTGAAAGACCGAATAGAAGGAGAAATGGAAAGTGGTGTTGTGTGCGGGTACAGGTCAAGAACATTCATACAGAGCTCCGGCCTTGCATACTTACGCTAATGAACGCAACTCCAATATATGGGCACGTGGAGGTGTGGAGGCGTGAAGACGTGGTCAAGGTGGGGGTAGAGGTGGGCGCAAGGTGGAGGTGCAGGTGGTGCGTGTTCGTGGTCTGGGCGCGAGGTTATAGTATATACAGGCGGACTGAGTTGGGCGCAAGGTGGCGGAGTTGGTGGGCGCAGGTTGGCAGGGATTCCGTTCCCTATACGTCTCAGCTCACAGTAACTCCTATCATCTGAGCTGTGATGCGGGCTTCCGCATTGCTGGCGGGAGGCGGAGGTGCTGGTGGTCACTAATACTTTCGAGAAACCCTACCCTAGCTCACTGACTGTCGAAGATTAAGACAGCCGTTGTGGTGCTGTATGAAGTCCTAACGCTATGACAATGTCGGACATTCTATTCCCAGAACATCCTCTCACCACCATGATAGTGTCCTAATGATAAGAATATAAAGTTATAGAAAAACAAGATCATAACGAAATTTCCTTTATCACAGCTCCTGTTGTCCTGTTACGGCTGATTCACGAAGCCGAGTAATTCACGAAGTTCGATGAGTGAACTAGTTCATCCAGGAAGTAAGATATATATCGGAACGTCCCAGCTCTATCAGGAATAATTCAGCCCATTCACAAAGTCAGCGGCGAACTATAAGGTAAAAAAACCTCATGCCAATTGTCGCTTATCACATTACACATGCTTCCAGGCACTCATACAAGGTACCACAGTGCCCCTCCGGGTCTGAAGGGTTTTCTTTGCTGTGTAACCGTGATCAGGAAATAATCCCCGCAATACACTGAGGAGGGAGGTCAGTTCCAAGAGCCTAAGGTTATCCTATCTTCGTGAATGAGCCGTAACGGTCTTAAGATGACTGTTCAAAGGTGATGCCAAAGACAACTTATATAAGCTCCATTCAAGTTGGCCCAATCCAACCCTGTTCCATCTCCTCCGCTTCTTTGTTTTCTCTTCGTCTTCTCTTTGCCCAGTGCTTGGAACGCACTTCTTGCACGGGCACTCCATCATTTAAACACAATCATCTCATCCTCACCCTTGTCCTCGTTCATACCCGGTCCTCATACTCATCCTACTCAGGCACATCCTCATCCTCACCCATATCCCCACCCCGACCCTCATCCACCAATTCAAGCATACTTTAATCCGCATAATCTTCATCTTCACTGGGTCCATCCCAACCACCTTCACTAAGTTCATCCTCATCACCCTCATCTTCACCAGGCCGGGCCCTGTAGCACCACTCGTACTCTGCTATCTCATCCACGCACGACTCAATGTGTCTACATCTAAAGTCGAGGTCTTCAAAGTTTAAACCCCCTTCCATCTCTAGCGAGGCGTCCTCGTCAGGCGAATTTGGGTTTATGTTTATCACCAGCATCTTCCTTTCTAAGAATTCCCTTCCATCACGCGAGACGATTTAGAACGGTGTAGAACCGCGTATACCCTTGCGATACGGATCTACACCTATCTTTGGCAAGCAGCGCGTAGTTTTATGGTTCACGCAGTGAACAGAGTAATGAAGAGGAGTTAATCCGTAGTTGTCTATGCATTGACTTCCGCATGTTGTTCCCTAATCAAAGCCCTCGCTTGTACTAATCTGGACACCACAGAGGCTACATGCAGTGGTGTCAATCCATGTTGTTCTCTGCAGTTCGGGTCCCCTTTTATGGCTAGTAGCAGGCTCACCAGCTTGGGATCTTCATCCTCACATGTCATTGCATAATGAAGTGGGGTCCATCCATGCATATACTGTGAACCGGGGTTTGCAATCCCCCCCACCAAGTCATTCTTGCCACAAAGGATGTCTATATGCAGTGGTGAATACCCTCTTTTGTCTTTCAAATTGGGGTTCGCACCCGTTACGAGTAACAACAAAGTAGGGTCTGGATCCTGGAGCTCACTCGCGAGGTGAAGGGGGGTCAATCCAGTCTTATCCCCCAGATCTAGATGCGGCTTCATTTCTAGCATCACGTGCAACAATTCGAGATTCCCGCCCTCAATTGCAAGATGAAATGGTGTCTGACCATTCTTTGCTTGTGGACTGGTGTTAATGTCGAGGTCAAGAAAGCACTTTAAAACCTCGACCGGACCCCCAGACACGGCGAAATGAAGTGCAGTCCACCCATCCTTAGATTCTATCTCAAGCGCCGCGCCCCCAGCTATGAGAGCTTTGATAATATTGACATTCCTTTGTTTACAGGCGATATGTAAGGCTGTCTCTCCATTTCGGTCCTTTGTCGCAGTGCTTGCGCCCTCGGCCAACAGATCCCCGATTTGCTTTATGTCTCCTAACACTGAGGTCTGGATTAAAATGATACCCAGCTGCTCAGCATCTCTCCCAGGCCACTGTCGGTATTGGTATGTGATCCTTTCCCAGGCCCCTGGGATGGTACTCAAACGACAGTGGTTGGGACTCCGCAGGCGAACCTTGCCAAAAGGGCTTCGAGAAAGAAGATGAGCTGGCAGTCTCTGTAATATCCCAGCGAAGGAAATCATGTCGGATTTGACTAAGGGCGTGATAGCTAAACGTGGAAAGGCAGTCCCATGACTGTAGTCCCTAATAATCCGCTGCCGCTTTTCGACGCTTTCTGTCTTGAACAGCAAGTGCAGTGCATAGAGGAATGAACCCGATGTTACTGCAACACCCAGGATCGACGCTGTTTGCCCCCAACTCTTTACATCCTGAGCACCTTTGTACCACATCAATGTTGACTCGCGGTTGATGACTGAAAATACGATCACCGGGATCTATTCTTGATACTTGGTGGTAGCCGTAGCAGGAATTGAATTGTGAACTGTCTTTACAATTCGAGTGCTAGGGACGAGGCAATCACTTCTCTCTGCCTTCTCGCATTCGTCATAGAGTCCCGTATAGTGAAGTGATAGCCAAGACCCGTGGAGTGCGCCAGTAGCTCGGAGGAGATAATATACAACGAGGCTTGGCGAGATTCCATGGCAGGAATCTATCACACCCCACCAGTAGATTTGAAAGCAGTCACATGTGAGAGGACTGTCAGATTCCAATGTTTCGGGAGCTATGACGGCGCTTCTAGAGCGTTGAATAAGCACGAAGGTCACTACTAGGCCGAAGTATTGAGTGAGATTTGCCAATCGAATTATGTGGCGAGCTGATAAGCACTCCTTCATGGAGGTTGGCACCGAGTCGATCATCAACAGGCAGTCGAGAACCATTGCACCAATCACTTGGCCAACTGGCATGATATCCTGAATAAGATTACACCCGTATATTATCAGGGCGCCGAACAACGCTAAATGAACATTCTTAGCACCCATAACCTCCCTATGGAAGTGCCCCAGCCCCGCAGTGAGGATAACAATTCCAGCAGGAATCCATAAGCTTACCCGAGCCCCAAGGCCAGCTATATATGGATTGGGACTTTCGCAAGCTTGGGCAAGCGTAGGCCGCTGGAGAAATAGCATGATGAGGTTCATCACACAAAGGATCGCCCACACAGCTTTGGGGGCATTGGGACCTAGAATCCGGTAGTTGGGAGAAGAGGGTTCTTCGCCACTGTTCGGCGCCCCAACTGATGAAGGAATGGATCCCATCTCGAGGCGCCGAGTCTCCAAGTACTCGTAAACGTATGCAACTATCGAAATACATGCTCCTAAAATGAGGAAAGAGAATAGGGCCTTGCTGTATAGATCTGTTCCAGAGCTCCTGGGAGTGTTGGGGAGTAAAGAATTAGGGTGGCAGTGAGAAGTTAAAATGGGCGAGGCACTGATCCCCGGTATAAAGGGTATCAAGGATAAGACAAAAAACACTGGGGAGTTGTGCAGCTATGTTAAAAATGTTAGCTCCTGGTCACGCCTGCACTCAAATTTACACTAACCTGTCTAGCACGGCGAGCAAGAATTATTTGGCCGTTCAACATCCCTAGGATTTGATAACATGCATCCTAAAATGTAACCTTGTTTAGCCGCAAAGTCCCATGAGTATTGAGTGTGTGTAACACTAGATACCGGAGGAACAAGTGAATCATTACTTATTTTATCATCTCGATCGAACGATGCTAGGGGGTCTTGGAGCAGCAAAAAGTCCACATGGACTCTCTGTTTCTGAGGCCCAGCCAAAGCCCTTCCTGTATGTCAAAGTCATCTTAGCTATCCTTTCATGAAAGGAGATGATAAATAGAGAGGTAATTAATTGATTAACTATGGACGTTGAGAATGTAAAAGTGAGAGAAAAGTGGAGTTGCCCCCCCCGGGCACTGCGCATGCTGAAACACGTGGTTCCTGATTATTGGTGTTTGAAATGTGGGGTAAATATACCCGGCACTGCATATGTTACCAGTTGAGCCACCGCCATAACTCGAAAAATTGGCTAGCTTCCGGAGATCAAAATTACTTATATGAGAAACCTCTGAAGCAGATCGATGTCATTCAACCAACCACTAGAGCGATTATCCCTGGCCGGAGACAGCCAATCCCTTTGCTCGTTCCCCCAATTCACAACTTTTTGCCGAAGAAACGGCGTGGCGATATTCAGTATACTAGCCGCGATTGGATTGTAACGCTGCCAAAAAGAGAATAAACTCATTCAAAAAACGAAACAATCTGAAGGAAGGGTGGCGAGCGTTACATTCACACTAAAGCGGTTCACAGCGCGAGAATTAGGTTTATTAGTAGAGGATTTACAAGAGATTTTGCTTGACCGGTTTAGTCTCTCCAAATAGCGCCCGGTCCTGAAAGATTACTCTGATGAAGAGCGCATCCTGCTCCATGCGTTTCCTTTCTTTTTTTAGCCGAGGCGACCTCTAGCGCACAACCGCAATGAGGCTCAAGCCATGAGCCGTGCATGCCAAGACCAGCGGGTACCTGCATCAAGATTCACAACCGGGCTGCATGTGTGGGTGGGATCGGTGCTGGTACTTGCATGTCACTGTGCAACTGGCTTCTAACAATAACTCTCAGCATGTAACCTGGCCCTGTATGTACTACAATATCGACACTCCTCTACGTACGTTGTAGATTGAAGAGTCGCAGTACACCTACATTACTCTAGCACGTTTACTAACGTCATCGCAACAGAACTGCCTCACATCCCTACACTCTTGGCCCTGGCCACCCCTGTCGCAATAAGTTCAAGCAGCATGGTCTCAGAGTTTCAACACCACAAGTGCTTGGTGTGGCGGTGCGGTCCGAGCACCTTCCGGATTAAGATATGGTCCTTAAAATACCCCGTTAAAAAATATATAGTCACACACAGTTGCTCCCATAGGTGGTATGTAAACTTCATTATCGTCTTGTAAGATAGAGAATGTTAAAGTTGGCTATTTTCATCGAGAATGAACCACTCATAATGAAAAAAATTGATAATTTTTTGACTGTCTCTAAATATATCTATAAGTATACTATTTATTTTTGCCAAATTCACTACTTATTTTAGAGGTATGGTAGTGGAAAATCACGAATTTCAGGCTTGCAAAATCGAGTGCTTTTATGACCTCGGTTGCTATGTTTGGGCAACGCCCTCGGGTGGGCTACGCCCTGCTTTAATTTCCTTAAGCAACACCGCGGACATCGCGCTCAGGACAGGGTCTGTGTAGGGTGATAGCTCTTCAGGCTCGCTCGGAGGTCTTGGCGCTAGTGATATCGTGTTTGGCTGTAGATTACGAGATAGGGCCGATAATTCTGTGAAGGGGATGAGGAAGGGGCGATATATATATCGCGGGTTATTTGTTAGGAGTAGACATGGGGGATGATATAGCACCTCTGGTGAGCTCTGATGAGATGTCATGCTACGATCCCGGCATTGCGTGGTTGCTAATCGGGCGGGGCGGGCTAATGCTGTGTTTGTTGGTAAGATTCCCGGTTGCTTGCAGGAGCAACGCCGTGGTGGAACGGGAGTTGTGCGGGCTGCGGCGCTTGGCAATGGCGTTGGCTTTCTTGTACTACTGCTGTGGACAACCGCTTGGTACTGTACTGGGAACGCCGTAGAGCTAGCCGCTCTGCTGCGTGTTTCTTGGCTGCTGTAGCAGCGCCGCCGCGCTTGGCATAGCCGGAGACCTGACTGTACTACGCCGTACTATTGCTGTATGATCGCCTTGGTGGTGGGCAACGCCATAGAGATTTCTACAATTTACTTTTGGTGGGACAGAACTGTGGTGTTGGGAATGCCGCTCGCATGGTGCCGGTCAACGCTGAGACGTGCTACGCCTTTCCTTTCTGGCGGAGCAACGGCGGGGGTGCTGGGCAACGCCATAGTCCCGACCGCTCTGCTGGTCTGTGGCTGCGGGTGGCGTTTCTGGACCAAAGCCGTATATTTGTCTCTGGTGCTACCCCTTGCTTTTTGATATATCAGCGCCGTGGATATCGCGCTCAGGGCTGGGTTAGTATAGGGCGACCGGAGGTTTGGCGCGAGTGATATCGTCTATGGGCAGTCGAGATGGTTGGGCAGTGCTTTTTGCTTGGTGCCATAGGGTGGTGGTGGTGTAGAGACAGAGTTCGAGGCATTTGGTGCCAGGATTACAGCGACAAAATTCGGGGGGCATACTCGATCTCGGGTGGAGGTCTTGGCGCGAGTTATCTCATATGACTAGACGTATTTGGACCATGAGGTTTGCCAGTGCCTGATTATTAGGACTAGCGGTTGAGCGACAGCGTAGTTTCTACTCCTCAGTCAGGGTGTTCTCTGCGGGAAGGTTCAGCTTCGAGACATGACCAGTCACTGGTGGAGGACTATTCACGGTCGGAGGTCTTGGGAGCGAGTGATATTTTATGATTACCTGCACCGATTCTACGGGCGGGGATGAAAGCGGGGCGATATGATATCATGGGATATTTACTAGCTGTGGGCGTGGGTATGGCAGGGTTGAAGGACCGTTGTCTCGTGCTGAGGATTGAGGCGTCGAGGCGCTGATGGCAGCCCCGGGCGGGCTCCTACCGCCGAAAGCGGGCCGGTCTGCATGCGGCGTAGACGCGTAGACGTTGCTCGCGGCCCCGGCCCGTTGGGGATACACACGCTGGCGGCCGGCATGTATGTGGGGAGGCTATCATTGGTACCCTGCCTGATTCCAACCCACCCTGTGGGAAATATTGGTCAGCGAATCTGGCCTGATTCAGGGACTATTCGATAAAGTCATTCTTGCGGGCTGTGAGAATAATGCCCAAACGTCCCCGCTGGTCCCCAAGGAAGGAGGAAGCTATCCGGTCGATGTATTTTGAAGCGCTTTACAAGATCGGCCTGCGCTTTAAGACCCGGTTCTAGGAGCGTGTTGCTACCCCGTCATTTGAAGGACAATCTATAACCGACCTACCAATCCGATGTATTGTGTACCCATCCTACGGCATCGAGACCGATGAACCCGGGGTTCTCTTGCTCTATTCGTGGATGACGGACGCCTCATTGTTGTCTTTTGTCACGTTCAGCGATCGTGTAAGATGCGCCCTACAACACCTCGCCGAAGTCTACAAAGACGAAGATGTCGACGTGTTTGGCGAGTTTATGGCAGCGAACGATATGCCTTGGGCCGAACATAGCCCTACAGGTGATTGTATGTTCCTCCCGGACAGTTCACAGAGTTTTTCGAGATCGCCCAGCAACCCGAGGGTAACATTTATTTCGCGGGCGAGCACCTGAGCCGCCACCACACCTGGAGCACTGACGCGCTCGATTCTGGGAGGGCTACTGCGACCGCTGTTTTCAAGATTTGCAGCCTGCGGAGTTCAAGTTGGCGGCTTATAATGGGTGGATCCCTCAAAGAGGTGGACCACCTGAGGGAGATTACGATCCTGAGGGTCAGAGGAAGAAGCTCATCAAAGAAGGGTTAAACCGCATTTCTGCGGGTCCCCAGAGTTTCGAGAGTGCCTCCTTTCTTCGTTGCTCTGGCTAGATCTAGGTCTGTTGTTTCTTTCTTGTTGCTTATGAGGTGTCGACAGTTCTGATTAGGGAGGTAGTGATGGAAGGAGTTGGGAAAGGGATGGAAGGCAAGTGCTTGGCAGTACGGTAGTGTAGTGAGAGCTGGGTTTGTTACAACACTAGGAGCCGCCAGTAGTTAGGTATGCTTTGTTCGTAGTTGGGAAACAATACGCAATTCCAGTTGTCTTGATCAAATGTAATAATATCATTTCGATGGGTTGAGTTGTCTCCTTGAGGACCTTTTGCTTGCGCTGGCCGGTATGAACAATGGGGTGTAGGGGCTTTTAGATTAGCATCATAGTCTTCAATGATAAGGGTTGTTACCTTTCGCAATTGTGACGGCTTCGAGGTTCGCTGCTGTCTATTTTCTCGGAACAGGAATAGAGAGTTTAAGCCACCCGAATTTTTGGCAAACAAAAAATATCGTCAGACAAAAAAGATCAGTGGTCTAGGGTTAAAAGAGCAAAACTAACGCAGGGTTGGTAATCTTTTACGCTGATCTTTTTTGTTCTTGCGAGAAATATCTGGTGGCTTAAACTCTCTACTGTGAACAGTATCTCACCAGCTATCTGGATATGCAATTAATGAATTAAACAAAAAAAAAAAAAAAAAACCAGCTATCTGGGTTCCTCAGCGAACCCTTACCCTGACTCACAAACCCTCGCCCACCTCTCAAACGAACCCTTCGTTCGTGCCCGGTTTTCTCAAGAAAAAGCCGAGTTGATATTGAAATACTAACTGCTACAGGCAGTGGATATGCTCTAGG
Organism: Morchella importuna; assembly: GCF_003444635.1. Taxonomy (NCBI): domain Eukaryota; kingdom Fungi; phylum Ascomycota; class Pezizomycetes; order Pezizales; family Morchellaceae; genus Morchella; species Morchella importuna. The sequence continues at coordinate 44,618 of NW_025763467.1, read as the reverse complement.
AGTGGAAAGGTCTGTTGGAAAAGAGGTCACAAACGTGACTTTGAGGTTCGTGGAGTATGGGTTAGGTGTAGTAGAGGTGAAAGTCGCTGGAACAAGTTAAACACCCCAAATAGCATTTCTCGTCAAAACGAACGAAGGGATGTCACAAGTTACAACTGGCCCAGGGGTCCCCAACCATATGTAGCAGTGGATTTGCCAACTTGGGGCGTCAAATCAAGCTTCCATCCGGCCCGCCCCGCCTGCATGTCTCACCCCGTATCTTGGCATATGCAATGTGAGGTAAGACGCGATCGACAACGTAGAGCACTCTAGAGCACTTGTCCAAGACAATGGTGCACATCATATTTTGTCTTTTCCGTAGAATACGATATGGTGTCTTACTTATCAAGATAATTACGCCGATTCTTTTGAATGCGCAGTCTAGGTCAATGGTCTAGGTCTTTAGTTATAGAATACTTTATACAATGGTTCACACACCATACGCCTCTCTTCGTAGAAACGCCAAGTGTCGCTAGGGGAGTGGGGAGGGAAAATATTTGTTTATGGTACAGGACTCGGTGGTAGGAGAAGTAGACGCAATATGGGCGCGAGGGAGAGGGGTGCAAGGGCGGATTGATGTGGGTCGTGGTGGACGCGAGTCGGTGGAGTGGAGGTGGCGGTGCAGCGGACAGTAAGGTACAGGGTGGGTGTGAGCTTGAGGTTGAGCTGGAGGTGGGCGTGGCGGGTACGAGGTGCTGGTGAAGTTCGCGAACTCATTTCTTAGGCACCAAGAATCAGACAGCGTTCCACCTTTTTGTGTGTGTAACGGTAGCGCCCCCGATATTTTGTATGGAGGGGGCGGAATGCTGGAACTTGGTCGGTCATGGACCTGGTGCAAGTGATGTCGTGTGATCCTCTGTAGAATTATACGGTTGAGCGTGAAGTTTCAATTAATCGGGTTTATAGGTTTAAGCGAGAGCCATGTTTCGCTTCTACGATCTCCAGCTGTGCGTGGGCGTTCGATATTGGTGAGAATTTCTCGTTCAGCACAGAAGCAGTGCTAGTTTATGATTAACTATACGGAGTTTACAGGCAGGGAGGAGAAACGGCGATATTGCCAGGAGAGATTGTGTGTGTGTGTGGGGGGTGCCGTGCAGATATGGCACTCGCTGTCCTGCTGCCCATAGTCTTGAGAATGTGAAATGCCGAAATTCTGGAGCGATTACGTGGCCCTGGACAAAACAGCGTGGTATTGGGGCGGTGTCGCGGTGCTCCAAAAAAAGGCGTAGTGTTGTAGCAATGCCGCGGTAGTGGCCATACACTCGGGAGTGTTCAAGCCATGGTGTAGGAGTCGTGGTGAGGCATCACCGTTAAGGTTGTGATGCCCGCCGTAGTTCGGCAATGCCGTTGTAATGAATGTTTTTCGCAGTGCCGCGACCTTCCCCAGCACGCCGGGCCTCTCCATATTGCCGCGAGAGAGCTTAATGTCCGCAAGAAAAATTCTCAAGCGAGGAGGTTGGAGGGGGCCGCGAGTTTACAGCTAGGAGGTTGAGGATTTCGTTCAAGAGTGCCATCACCCAATGGGAAGTCTTGGCGCGAGTGATAATGTATGATTGCCTGTACCGATTTATGTGCGGGCAGGAAAAAGCGACGACATCACCCGTCCACAGCTAAGCAACGGGGGCGTGGACAACAGGGTGGACAGATTAGGGTGTCGTGGGGAAATTTCGCCGGTGCGGCGTTGCGGGCAGCCACTGGCGGCCTGGGACTGCTGAAAGCGGGCGACCGCGGCCCGGTCACATTAACGTGCTCAGGGTGAGGCCCACCGCATGCCCGGCATAGCGGTTAGGCAGTATTAACAGCGTGAGTGATAAACCGACCAAACACCATATTCCCACACTAATCAAATCACCAGATACCTTCATCTATAAGGAAAACCAGAAACACTACCCTACCAGCCAGAGCACTAGTATCGCCACAGCTTTAAGGCCGCTTGCGGTCAATGAATGAAAAAAAGAAAAAGAAAAAAAAAATGAGAGCTCGAGTCATTCTGCATTGAGAAATGTAGTGCAATCAAAAGAGAAGGTGCCTGCAATCTTCTTAGAGTTGGGCACGACCTCTTGGTCACATATTTTCAAATTGTTGAGTTAGTCACGAGAATAGGAAACTCGGTTTTTAGTGTCACATTATTGCCTCAACCACCTAAGCTCTCAAATGTTGCTGTTACGGGAATTACGGAACACTGTTCTAAAGGCTTAATGCAGTGAGGATTACGAGTGACGGGTTATGATGCGAGGACGGTCGGGTAACGGAAGGACAAGCATAGAAAGGTATAGGGTAGTGTGGGGGCACGCGGTGTCACCACGCTAGTCCCATACTATTATGACGGCACGCTTACTGTTGGGTGTCTCACCCGAAACAGAATAGGTAGCGGGGCTTACGGCTGTAGGCTGTTCTACTTAGAGAAGTAGGTCTAGGATAATAGTATGGTACAGCCCGATGACTGGCAATTGCAAGGTTCATGGTTACGTGTCGGAATTAGAATGGAGGACGGGACTATGCGGGGGCGCTTTTCTATCTGGGTTATCTTCGGGAGCGTTATCTTATTCTATTATCGTTGTATCAGTTAGTATTAGAAAGCGGGCCTTGGCATAGGTTCCAACATGTATAAATAGGGCTTGATTCTCCGAAGACTTGAGGGTATCTTCAACCATCAAGTCAAGGGAATCCGGTTTACAATATCATCAGTTTAAACGCTACAGAATTATCGCTTAGCACTAGCCATTTCCTTAACAGTTGCACTGCCCCCGCATAAAAGTTCTCATATGGTTCACAGAGAGGAGGTACATAAATGGGAAAACGCATTTCATTTAATTCCTAAGATCATATCCTGTTTGAAGCCCTCCAATCACGTCATGTATAGGAAATGCCAAGTCATATATCTGTTTCACCTTGGAACACAACATGGTGTTTGAAAAAGGTCTCTAGCACTCTTCCTCAGTGGTGTCTTCATAGCTGGTGCACAACATAAAGGGTTCGTTGTCGATGTTGGTGGTATCGAGTGAGCTGAAAGGTCTCCAGGTGCGCTGAATGACAAAGCGAACTGTATGTTTCGTTAGCTTTGATTATTTATATGGGTGTGGAATGGCACACAAACCCTGAATATGATGCCCACTACCGGGGTCCCCATTCGCGTTCGAGATCTGGAACCTATTGGTCTGGGGTTGGACTCGCCAAGAGACTTCGTTTCGTCCTTCTCTGGTAGCGTGGAACTGGAGCTCAAAACGGAAAATACTGTTGTCAGGTTCGTTGAGTTGATAGATCATTCGTCCGTGGGCTCCAGAGTCACCTGACCGCATTCCGTCGTTACTATCTGTACCCTGATGTGACGAAGTATAGTTGAGTTATTTCACTTACCACTAGTATCCTCCACTCGTGTAGGCCTGGCGTTTTCACCAGGTCTAATGGTTCTTTGAGGAGCAGGGCTCCAATTGCCGGCGATATTGATTTGGTTGTGTAGAATAAGATGTTGCCCAGTATTGTTCTGGACAGTGGCGGTTGCTGAGAATGGAGCCATATTGGATGTTTGTACGTTGATTCGTAATTTGGAAAGGATGATAGTATTGAAAGGCTTCGGAATGTTGTGGGAGCGGAGACTGTGCTGTAAAAATTCGATGGGGAAGGCACTGGCCTTTATAGTTGACTACACGTATATATAAAATATCTCAACCACTCCCCAACATCTCGAGTTACAAAGGCTGTGGACTGTAAACCCTTTTCCTCCGTAGCACGAAGGCCCTCCCACACTAAGGCCAAGAAAAATGTGAGTATGAGGTATTTTCATCTTGCATGGCTCGATGTCATACAGAACCCCGCAGTACTACTTTCCTCCAATGTCTTTTGCTAGCTCGCAGATCGAGTATGATGGGCACGATAGATATCCTCGTATCATGTTCCGTTAAGGATGTGAACCACATGTACGAAATGCACGACAGAAGGCGTCCCACATAGAATACACCATGATATCATCCGTGAGAACTGAATAGTTTAGGTATGTCACACGTATTGCGTATGCGAAGGCCCCAATAGTTAAGAGTATATAGTTCATCGGGAGTTTATCTCTTTACGTTTGACAGAGTTCAATTTTGGACGGAAGACGCGCGGGTTGTGTCACGTTGCGGGGGCCTGGCCGGTCGTGTTTGGGGGTATCATGCAGTCTCTCTAATGGGCTGGACCGGTCTATATTTGACCTTTGACCGGCCCAGCCCAGCCCACCAAGGAATAGGCCCGGATGGACTGGCCCATATAGAGCCAGGACTGGTCACAGAAAAATAAATATATGGTCCCTCCAAAGATATTTATTGAAGTCGAAAGGGCTAAAGGGAATTTGAAACCTGTTTTTCTCTCAAAATCAGTGGGGAAATATATCGATAAACCGGCTCATATACTACTCTGCTTGACCGGTCCAAAAAACCATCAGGACCGGCCCAGCCCAGAAAGGACCGGCCCATCGCCCATAGATCTCGCGGCCCATTAAAAGGCCTGACAACATGCACGACACCAGTACCCCGCAATATTGCGGTCATGGCCACGAACCTGAATGATTTCTGGGATGATGCAGTAAGAAAACCAGCAATAATACATACATGTGCCCATCCACATGACGAAGTGAAGTTTTAGCCTTGTTTCGAGGGAACATTTTCCTTGCCGCTCTGATTTCAACTCTTAGCTGTGGTCGGCCGGTGTGTGCGGTCTTTCACCTGGCTTTTAGCGGGCAATTGACTTTATGGCGCGCCAGATCTTAATGGTGATAAAAGGGCAATCTCTTGTAACTTCACAACCAGACAAGATACTGAAATTCGGTCGGTTATAAGAGATTAAAATGGACTATTTTTATATGCAAGGTTGGGCAGTATGGAGCGGTACATGTATCAAAAGTAATTTTACCAACGGTAGTAAATTGTTTACCACTGGTGGTATAAACACTGAATTTCAGTCCTTGTATCACGCTATACTACATTAGTTCATTTCCCACCGGTAGTATAAACACTGAATTTCAGTCTTCATATATATGCTCTGCTATACTAGATTAGTAAATGTGCAATCATCAACGACAAAACTTATGATATAGGGCGGTAAATGTGTCAAAAGTAATTTTACCACCGGTGGTATAAGCATTGAATTTCAGCCCTTGTGCCAGTATCAACACTGAATTTGAGTCTTTATACTGCGCTATACTACATAAGTAAATGTTCAAAAAACTTATGAGAATTTCCCACTGGTGGTGAAGTTCCCCACCGGTGGACAATGTTCATATATAGTGGCATTATATGGTCCCTTCTGGCCATATATTGGCATTCTATGGCCCATTTTGGCCATATATTGGCGTTCTACGGCCCCTTTTGCCCAAAAGGTCTGTGCTTTTATCATAAAAGTTTTTATTATTTTCACCACCGGTGGAAAAATAATTTACTACCGTTGGTAAAATTACTTTTGACACATTTACCGCGCCATACAGAATCATCCTTTACCGGTATTCTTTATGATATACCGGTCAAGGCCCCCGCATACATGAAGGACAATCAATAGAAGCGATCGATTTTCATCGGCTTAGGGCAGGTATAAATGACGAATCAAGCTTTTGAATTCATATTAGACACATATTCAACAATCATAGCAGGGCATTTCTGTCTTTCCCTCAGCTGAAATAAATTATTTAACCCAATGGCGAGCATCGATAAAAATTCCACCCGCATGGATTCACCCCTTATTTTATCACATGATACCTGAATTTCTCTATATGTTATATACTTACTCAGCTGATATTGCCATAGCTGTAATGTTGCATGCAACTAATTAATTAAAAACACAAAAATACTTACTCAGATAATAGTACTACAATCCACTAGTGCGGTCTCATGTCTTGGGAGATACAAGCGCTGCCTGTGCGTCGCTTGGAAAAAGCGAATGGTACCGCGAGTATCTAATATATCTCGTTGTTAATTGGCGTACTACAGTTCAATTTGTAATTGACTCATATTGGTCTAAGGTAGCACCGGAAATCAATGTGTAAAACAGAAAAATTGTAAAAACACGGGTCTAAAATGGATGGCCGACCAATAGGATACTTACCATACTTCTACAATCTTTGATGTGTTCCGAACCCCATACCTGCTACGTTGGGGGGTTGGAAGGAGTCCCCTCCACCAAATGCTTTTTATTTATTTAATCCTCATAATCCAATGTGGCTGCACACCCTTAGTAACGTAGGGTACTAGATTAGTCGGGTCATATTCGCCAAGCCAGCATCCGCCGAGGCTAATAGCGGGCTATACCGAGCGCACTGCATGCAGTCCAGATCTCAATATGTCAAATTAACCCCGCTCCTCACCATAGTATCCCATCTACTACTCTAAACCTCTGCATCTGGGGCAGAATTTTGTCGCTCAGCCGTGCCTTGGCGATATGCAGACACAAACCAAGTCGGAAACGATCTGAAGCTATAAGAACCTCCGAGCTATCGGTAATAAAACAATTTTTGAAACTCCCATACCGATCACAGGCGGCTGCAGGTGGCCCAAAAGGGTCTCAAATCAAATCGCCAAGAGTCCATCTGGATCGTGGCGCACTGCGTCCGACGGAAACGGGCTGCTGTTATGCACCCCACATCCCACCCTTGTGTCGCCCCCTGCATAAGTATGGGAAAACTCCTATTGGCCGAGGTAGCTACATACCTAAACTCTTGTTTTTACTATCGTGCCCTCTGTCTCTAACCTCCACATCAAACCCCCTCATCATCACCAGCGAAAAAAGCATTAACTATAGATTACAAGCTACAGTGATTGTGGTGGCTAAAATCTTTTTATTTTATCATAAATCTAATCTACGATTCCTTAATTCATTAGGCGGCTTAAAATATCCGTTTCGGTATTTAAATTTAAACTTTCTATTAGATTGCCTCATGAAATTATGGCCGGGAGTTACCTACAGAGGCAATCCACTGAATATTCGGGCTATGTGCTATATATAACGCTAGGCTGGGGCCAGTATTATAAGAACAACTATGAGCATATTTTAGGTTTTGTGCTGCCCGCAGCCTGTCCGTTCCTTTGTTCTACTAGACGGAGCGGGTTGGCTGCAAGCAGTTCATGCAGGTCAATACATCGTTTGCTTGCTTGGCACAGTAGGCTGTACTCGACTGCACTAGTATTAGGTAATTGGCAGTGCGACACCTCCCTAAAACAGTAGTCCTTTCCCCTGCCGATTGTGCTCCCTCGATAATGTTACGGTGAGTGCGGGGCTCACTAGACAGAGAAACGGAGCAGATGCCAGAAATACATCACTCTGCTCTCGTATACGGGGCGCGTCGTCCCACAGATGCATACGGAGGGGGTCTTACTCCTCATGGTCTTGATGGTTTCTGGGAAACATGGTCAGTGGACAGTCCTTTGACAAATCTTCAGCTGGCTGCAGCAAACATTATGCATGCGCGAGCATATTTACTGGATTATACTGATATTCTTTTAGCAGTAACGTAGTATATTCAATAGGATATATTATCACACGGTCCGAAATCTGCAAGATTGCGCGTGCTAACATACAATTGACCTTCCTTCTCTACTTAGAGTGTGATGTGTCCTCATTGCTTGAGCTGGTTGAAACATGCAGCTGGTCTGCCGGTTTACATTCTAGCTCGGCGACTTATCGTTTTGCAGCCGTAGCCGTAACGAAAATGAGCGAGTTTGTAAAAAAACTGAAAAGAAACAGGAGTTACTTGCACAGAAAGATCTTGAATAAATGACCCATTTGCGCTTTTATGCAGACAGAATATCATAAAATGATAGACGCCTGTGCCCGGTCATTTCTTGAAGTTTGGACAGCAGGCCCAGGCACCTTAAGCCAGTGGTTACAAGGATGTAGCTTATAGGCCTTGCAGGTTCTTTATGGAAATGCTAGATAATGGGGAAGATGATCATCCGACCTTCAATCAGTAGGAAGGCCACAGTGTGTGATTCCATCTGCCATCATTTAGCCTCTAAATCAATTGCTACAAGTAGCCATCAAGAACAAACCACCGATCCCTGTGGTCTATGGGTGCTGCATCTTCCAGTATCAACTTCACACGATCCTCACGACTCGTATTCAGAGTTCATATCCTCGCCAAGTGCGCTGCCGTATGTACTGTGCTTGAGCGCGAGGTCTTATTCCTTGCGGAGGAGCCTTTTTTGTTGCCCACTAAGTCGCACAAATTATACATTCGTATTATTGGACAGTTTCGGTAATTGAATGAGTATGACTTGATTTGTTACATGACATGAGTTGATTCCATTAGCCATGAAAAATCAAATCAATTTTAATCGTGCATCGCACCGTCTATGAGAGTAGTTTGTGAACAAATAGCGAGTAATACCCTATAACTGAAAGCATAAGTGGTTACTCGGTGACCGCCTGATTCATGTGATAGCATCACAAGGGCTCACTCGATGACTAATCTGATTCATGCACTGTCACTCGACTCATGAATCATCACTCGACCTTACCGCACTTACTGAGTCTATGGATTGATTGATTCGTTGATTGATTGGGTAGTTAGATAGACTTATTTGGCTTGCTTCAACGGGGCTGGGAAATGTTACCAAGCACGTAATGTCGTTCTTAATTGGCCAAATGATTACAACCCCCTCACGGTGGGTTACGTTCCAGGACAAAGTAATGATTTTCACTAGCATTAGCTATAATCTTAGAGAATGCGTACCAATTCTAATCTATTCAGACCCCATACGACTTTGATGATCATTCTAGAGATCTTTCCCCATTATCTTTCATTCATTAATTCTACATTTAGAAAGATACATTAATCCTCATGCATGGCGTAGTAGATAGGACATTGAGTACTTCAGAGATTGGCTCTAGTTCAAATCCCCAACGCTCACTTTTTGTTTTTATTAACGCGGCGGGCAACAACCATAGCCACTAAGTAATATATGGTTTCAATGTCAGCGTGTAGTGTGGCGCACCCATAATACTGATTTTATTAAAGTTGAGATTCAAAAAGATAACAAAAAATATACAATATAGTTCGTGAAAAAAAAGAAGATAGGTCATTGATCTCATTCTTCATTGGTTTGAGTGCCATTGATTACTAGGAAAGTCTTCTCTTTGGGTGTTCTTGATGGCCAGCCACGGTTACATATGGAGAAATGTCTTACCCCGAAATCGGAATCGCTAACACTGTTGCAGAGTGGCTGTAAATGCGTACTTTTGATGCAGCAATTTAATGCATCAATCGATGCATTTAATGACGCATTAAAAGATTCGTTGTTTGATCCATTATTGATGCATTTCCACGTATAACACATTTAAGTACGACTTTCGGACGACCTTACCCACACAAGAAAATGATGTATCTACATGTCTAGTAGAGATCCCTGCCTACAACAACTACGAGATCACTTTGGTTACCCGACCCCGCGACCCTCACCCACTCCATATACGCACCCTCGTAACGACCCACTTGCCGCACCATTTTCTCAACCAGCTCAGCCGAGCCAAAACCCGCGACCGAGGCCTGTTAAAATATCGGTAAAAACCAGATCACCGCGTCCTCCACCGTATCGACAATCTTCCACTTCCACTTACATTGTCAACTGCGCACCCGTTGTCGGAGTCGCAACATGCTAACCGCCGCACGTTCACTATCGTCGTCGCAGCAGAGCCGCCTCCTACCCTTGCACGCTTCCCTTACAGCGACGGGAATGATCTATGGAAAAACAAGGGGGTGATATTGTATGGCGAAATATCTGTGCACCATATAACTGTTTTTTCCTTAGATCATTCCTATCGCTGTACAGGGGGTTAACCTTAAATACCGAGACGCCTTGGATTTTCTATGGGAACCGCCCATGGCAACCGCCCATGGCAACCAAAAAGCAGCCAATGAATTTTGGTCTTGGCCCTGAAATTTGTATGGGGAAAAAAATACGAAGACACTTCATATATACTCACTCAAAAATCTAAATATTTTCCTAAAAATACAAAAAAATAACTCAATGATAGCACTTGCTCTGGCCATCATCTTAATAGCAATCCTAAACTTTCAAACATGTTTTTCGTGGAGTTCGGAAAGAGCATTAGTGGAAAAGAGGGGATGGAGGTTGCATTGCAAAAGCTGCAACACACACAATTCAAATAACCTCTTGGCCGCCAAGTGTCCTTTTTTTTTGAATCGACCAATAGCAGATGCCAACTGGCCCTTAGAACCCAAAATGGGGTTCTCAGTACTTACCCTTAACCCCCGGTACATGCTACCCCTGTTCGGTACCTGACGATCTCGCGCGCATGCAGCCCATCCCGGTTGTGAACCATGACGCAGGTACCGTTCTTAGCGCAATCAATGCAAGTATGGTGCCGGGTAAGAGCTCGGGCCTCATTAGAGACTTTTAGCCAAAACCTTAAAGCAACGAACAAAAAATTATTCCTAACCCCGACGTGATATAATATTTTCGAGACTCAAGGCTACGCCTAGAGATATTTTCGGTCCCGGTGCCTAAGATTCCCATCTTAGAGTAATTTTGAGACGATCTGGGGTAAGGAATTAACTAGCTCATGCACAATGGTCTTGGGAATCAATAATTCATTGTTTGTGGATTTTTTTGTTGCTGGTGGCTAAACGTCTCTATTGCAGTTGTGCGAGCCCGTCCTAAAAATTAAAAAGAGAAAAAAAAAAGAAAAGCAGGGGCAGGAAGAAGGAAGCGCCCTTCGTGGCTCGGAAACATTAATCTCCCGCCACAAACCCTACCCCACATGTCCCTTCGTACGTTTCCCTTTGCTCGTTCCCGCAATTCACAACTTTTTGCCGAACAAATGGTGTGGTGATATTCATTATACTAGCCGTTATCGGATTTTAACGCTGCCACAAAGGGAAGAAACTCGCTCAAAAAACAGGAAGATCTACTGAAGGAAGGGTGGCGAGCGTTACATTCACACTAAAGAGGTTCACGGAGTAAGGGTTAGGTTTATTAGTAGAGGATTTACGAGAGATTTTGCTCGACCGGTTTAGTCTCTCTAAATAGAGCGCGCTCCTGAAAACGCACGACATATGGCGATTAGTAGCTCACCATATACATTGTAGAATTTAACCGCAAATGTGGACTGGCGTTGCAAGATGGACCCGCTTGTCATGTAGGATGTCTCTAAAAGGTAGTGGGGTAAACTGTTTTTCGTTAAAGATTTTGTCTATCACGATGCCGTCGTGGGCCTAACATGTTGTGATTACCGGGAATAGATGAATGGATATACTTTAGCGCTCTCAGCACCTGAGAAGCAAGTTGATAACATCGCTCTCACGTGTATATATAGCTGCGCTGCCCGTTCTATATAGGTGTGTGTCATTCCGCATGTCAAGAGTGCCAAAATTGCATTGTGCACCGTACTCGATCGCGAATCAAGCTACATAAAACAGATGTATAGCACAGCTGAGGTACACTGGGCAAAGAGGCGGCCACAACCCGGACCACCGCCACCACCCGTCCTCAATAACAGCAGAACCCAGGGTCCTCGATGCCATGAACTCTATCACACACCTCCCCCTCCTCATCCTTCTCCAACGACCCATCCCCAATCTTCACGGATGCCGCCATCGCCTTCGCCTCCGGCATGGACATGACCATCGGGTCGGTAAGGCAATGCTGCGCCTCCGCTGTGTGCAGCCCAGGCCTGATTATCTGCCCCGTTACCCGCACCTGGATATGATCGGCCAGTTGGCTCCCCCACTGGATGCGGTTTCCGTTCTGGTCCTCAATGTCACCGACGACGTAGCCCTTCTCATCTGGCACCTCGAATACTGCGCGCAGCCAGTATGCCTCGCGCCCCTCGCAGGCAGGCGTGCCCCGCGTCCAGGTCCAGAAGTCGTTGACGTTGGCGCCATCGGGCGCGCGGAAGGTGTTGCCGTCAAAGGAGTGGAGGTAGAGCCCAACGGGGTCCGCAACTGTTATGAGTGTTCCGAGATGGGCAAGATCGTTGATCTTGATCCCGATCTGTATTTGACGGGAGAGTCAGAACCTGTGCTGCTGTCGGGAGAGAAAGAGGGGGAACGGGCAAACAGCTCACATGTGGATCAGAGTTCCTGTCAGGACCACCGAGCCGACTGCAGCGGATGAGGCGGTCGGCATCTCTGATTGGTCTACCGGCGGCATCGATGCGGAGGACAGTGGAATCTGCGGCGAGTTTGAACTGGGCCCCCAGCGTGTTGTTTCTGTGGGCTAAGTGCATGATGCAGCCCGGGACCGACGAGTCGTTCCATTTGTTGTATCGAGTGTACGTGCCGTTTGGGAAAAGATCTTCCTTCTTGATGTCGAAGCCGGGGTTGTGCTTTCTGTACAGCTCGAGGACAGTGTCCGGCTGCATTTCCGCCAGGCGATCCCAGTACTTGAGGTGATTTTATCAATCAGCCCACCACAGATACCCAAGCAGGATAAGATAAACTCCAGGCATACCTCTGGGCCTTCGGCCGTAAACACAACCCGGACAATCTCGTTCTTCTCGTTGCGCTGCACGGTCCATTCACAATACTCATCCTGTACGCCTCTTAGGTCCGCCCTCCTCCATCTTGCCCTATCGCTCCCCTCGGAGATCGCGATGTTATTGGGGAAGGCCACCCAGGTGATGGATGCTGGTGTTGGCGTTTCTGTCCAGCTACTCATGAGCTCGTTGTAGAATTGCGAGATTTCCTGCCTTTCGGCTTGCGCCGTTATCTGAGGGCTGACGTATTCGGTGGACCAACGCTTTGCGTTTTTCGGCGTGAAGTCGGTGAGGAAGGCTGGCGCGCTAAACTGGGTCAGCGGGCTCATCTTGGAGACGGTTGCGAAGTAATTGGCTTTGTGAGTGTGTGTAATTGGGTATGAGAAGATGGAGGATGAGAGGGCGGTGATGAGGATAAGGAGAAGGAATCAGTCCCATGTTTTATACCCTGGTGAGCCAGGAACAAGCCCAAATCCTCGCTAGGCGAACTCGGAAACCCCGCAGTTTCACACCATTCCATGTCACATGTCTATGTCTATGTCATGTCAATCGTTTATAACCATAGACACAGGTTAGCCGCAATCACTCCCGGTCCGGGTCGGAGGTCATGGCAATGATGGGCATGTATATATGTAACGAAGGATGCACATATCGCTGCACAAAACACGAGGGGGATGGCGGTGGGGCGCGGGGCGCGGGGGAGAGACGGAGGGACAGATCAGCAAACCACCGGCGAATTGAAACGAAACATGCAGTTGTCATCCAAAATCAAGTCCTCACCGTTACACTCGCCCGTTGTTTGCAGGTTCAGCAGTGTTGCGCGCTTTGAGTGGCCTGCCTGCATGTGCGTCATGCGGAACATGATTATTAATCTATACTGGACATATATATATAGGACGGCTCATTGTATGATCGCGGCGAGAGCAAGCAGTGAAACCAACATCAACCTCTAACCCCTCTTTCCCGGAGGTATTGCTGTTCTGCCCGGCCGGCGAAGTTTTCAATCTCACGAAGTGGACGCACCGGTCAGGTTACTCCGCCAGTGGGTTGTCCTACTCAAGTAACCCATATGGTACTCCGGTCGGTCAGCCAGCCCACGAAGTGCTTGTCCTGTTCAACAAGCATGATCCGATTGGCATACGCTACAACTTCGGTAGAATGCGAAAAAAGATAGGGTAAACTCATTCTCATATATATATATAATTTAGCAGGAAATCCGTAAGGAAATATCAGTACCATTTTTGGGACTGTAATTAAATATCACTAGGTTGTATAAAAGTTCTGATCCTTCCATGCTATCTGCTAGAGTACCAAGCTCGTATATTAATGTTTGACACAGTATATAGTACAGTGGTTCATAAGACATATACTCTGCCAACCTCACGAACGGTGTCCCTCCCACGAAATCCGTCCTCTTCACGAAGGGGCCAACCTGGTGGCGGAGCAACCTCATTGGGGCGCCCACTTCGTGAAACTGGGGCTTCGCCGGTCGGGCATAGCAGGCCCATACTATAGTCGCTTGGGCTAGCCAGTCAGGAATCCCGGAATCATAGGCTCTGTGGTCTATCCTATATTACTGCTGCGGCGGCGGCGGTACCGGTGGGTATAGCTTGAAGTTGCACAGGACTGTCCCGCACCCGCATAGCTATAGAGGCTCCCGGTCATTCCCACCACCACCCTCCCCGCGGCCGCAACCTCTAGACGGGTGGCCGGTCATATATCCCAGGTCCTGTACGTCCAGGTCCTTATGTCCAGGTTCTATATGTCCAGGATCGGGCCGGTTGAAGTTCAATTGGCAAATCCTATTACACAGGACTCAGATACAGGCCATAACGAGCCTCCGCCCCAGGAATCCAGACCTACGTAATGATCAGCCGGTGTAACTGTTTTCACATGTGAGAATCGTGAAATGTTGGAGATGACTCTCCACCGGCAATCGAATATTCTACCTACATCGGAGGTCGTCTTGATCCCCCCAATATCCTAACAGGACTCTCCCGCGCATCCAGCGTCCTTCATACACCTTTCCATGCCTGTCCCCGGCCTTGTCAAACTTCAAATCGGACAGTCCAGGAAGGACTTCCCCACATGATTGTGGGTAGGTAGCATCTGAACAGCACGGGCACTATGCAGTAGCAGCTGAACAACTTTCCAACAGTAGCTTGGAAGTGTGCCCACGAGAAGCCTCGTCTGAACGCGGAATGGAAGGTTAGAGCAGGATATCGAGCAGAGCACTGGCTTATTCACGCTCATGCCGCGTGCTGGGGATAGATATCAGCCTGCTCACAGATAAAGTGCAGGCCACAGCCCATCACCAGCGCACAGTTTGGAAAATATCGACAACTCAGACACGGTGATACATCCACGCTGCCTCGTCATGACAAGCCACACAATCTACTCCAAAATCGATGGGCGGGACACCAAGCCCATCCCCGTTTCCGAGGTGCTCGCCGACTGGTTTGGTCAGTGGCTCAGCAAGAACGCACAAGCAGCCCATCCTGCCACGCTGCGAGACCTCCTTACCAAGGTCTTGCCGCGCAATACATGGGTACCGTTTGCTCTTGGTGATGGAATGTATCTACAATTCTCCGAGGAAAACAAACACATCCCCCGGGACCTACGATTTGCCATTGTCAGCACCCCCGAGAATACCTCCGACCCACCGAACCCCGATGCGCTGGTTGGGAATGTGGAGAACGTCGTGCAACGGGCGTTTAACAGCCCGACAGTTTGCGTTGTTGCAAGCTCCGAGTTTGACAACCGAAACCGTTTCATGCAGGTTGCAAGTTGGGATGCAACCAAGCGCCGGCTGAACTTTTATGAGGTATGATGTTCGATCTTGCAAGCTCTCCTGTATTAGGTGGTAGTGCCGGTGGTAGTGATGGTGGTGTACCGGTAGTCTTAGCGGTTCAGGTGCTAACGTTCGCTGGCAGCGTGTGAGGAACACCACTGGTTACAGCGCCAGCCAAACGGCGTCGAATAAATATGCGGAGAAGGAGGACAACAGCCCAGCTGTATGGCACTACCTCGGTTCGTCGTTTGATGCGTTTTCTGCGGATACGGAGGGGCGAGGTCCTTTCTGCGGCCATGTCAACGGAGCACTGGTGATGAAGGAGCTCGGTCTCCCGTGGATGCACTGGCACAGCACCAGGCACCGGATCAACTCGACGCTCTCACCGACCAATCCCCTTCTCAGTGATGAACTGCTTCAACCAGCTGGCAGTCGTGGGAAACTGTCATACATCGCCAACGGCGATCGGTTCGAGCGAATAGTGAGGAATGCGGCCTTTCAATGGTAACGAGCCTCAGCTCTCCAGCATTGTGTCCTTCTGTGAGCTGAACAAATTGCCCAGGTACAATTCTCGTCTCGATAAGGATCTTGGACCGCGGATATCTCCCCATCCAACTGCCAACAACGTGGTTTCGTGGATGCGCCATGTACTCACCACCACCACCGTGAACATTGCAGGGTCGCCCGCCAACTCGGATATAATCATCACCGAACAGGGGAACACACGCATCCCGCATGGCTTCTTCTTCAACGAGAGCGTTATTGAAGATCTGTTACCGGAACACATCGAGGTGAGCAATTCTCTCCCATCTTCAGGTGTTTCAATTGCTGAGACATGGGCAACGCGACCCAGATTCCAAGGACAGGTAACGTCAACTCGGTGTACTATAATGAGTCCAGGACCAAGCTTGGTTTGAAGACAATCTATCAATGGGATCCCATGAGGGTAGCATTTGACCATGAGGGCCAGGTATGTGTCTTTACACGGTGAACTTCATTTGACGAATCATTGATTGGGACAGACACCGTGGTGCGTGATAGTTCCGAGTCTGGAGGACCGGCAGGGAGTCAACATGATCAGGATGAGAAAACTACTAAGTGTACATGAGCTCTTGTCCTTGCTCATGATAGACTTCCCGTACGTCGTCACACCACCCCCCCCCCCCCCCCTTTCCCCACTTCCCTTGCCAGATATATATCTCTAACATGGGCAGCAATCCCGTCTACTCCCATCGCCGCGCCAAGCTCCTCAAATACGTCCCTGCCACCTCTACCGTTACCAGTGCCGGCGCCTATACCCTTGGCGACTCCTTCCGCGCCTCCATCGCCGCCAGCCCCGCCGCCGAAGACCCATGCTCCTCCGAGTCCGAGTTCCTTCACAACCTCACCCTCTCCGACACTGAATTTGCCTCGCGCATCGTAGCTTACATGGACAAGGTCGCCGAACGGCTCCGTACCCCCGCCGGTGTCGAGGACTACATGCACCTGGCCGAATCGCGCCGCCGCATCTTTCGCCCCTATCCAGGCAGCAAAAGCCCCACCGCCAGCCCCCTGTCAGAGTTTTTGATGACTCTGCCCTATGCCACGGCAATTCCCCAGGATTGGAAGCCTGTGGAGATGACGGAGGACGGACAGGTGAGTGTCATGGCGGAGGAGAGCCAGGATTATGTCAAACGGAAGATTGCAGAAAGATTCAGGCAGACACCGAAACAGTGCCATACTGTTGTCGCGGGGAGCGGCGGTTGTCCTTACTAGAGATATGGAAGTGTGGGGGCGGAGGCACGCGGTCCTTCATGCAGAACATTGCGCATCTTTGTATTTCGTTGGGAATTATGATGTGCTCATCATGGAAGATTCTCAGTACGTAGTAAGGGGCTGGTTGAATATACGATGGATACAAATGATGCGAGCTCTAAATATGTGTGCATGTGTGGCCAACAGGTCCCGAATGTGATGACGCCAGCTAGTTGAATTCCACGTATTCAAGCGATCATAAGAACCCAATTATATAGCTACTGTACTCCTAGGGTCCTTGTAGTTTTCTCTCGAGAGAAAGCGATGTGCTTGGTTAAAAATTAAGAAATTGTTCCAATAGAGTCTTTTAGCGCCCCGCCGTAATCCATTTTCAAAGTAAACGGGAAATCCATGCAGCGAAAAATACACCCGAGATATATGAATCTATTACCGCAGAAAACCTAGCATCTCCATGCAAAGAATCATTGGAGGACTGAAGATTCGACATTGCGTAGCTCTGGTGAGGTGAGATGTCAGCTACAATGCAGGCTACATGCTGGTAGTACCCATCTCAATGGTTTTTTTCGCCGCGGATGGCTTGGACCCGTTATGTACTCACGTATAGCAGATAGGACCAGAATAGGTAATTGATGAGCACTCCCGGGAGGCCTATCGGCGCGACACTGCGGTGGCGGGTGGCTGATGGCCACTAGTAGGAAACGTGCGACACTCTGTTTCATTCGCCCTTGGACTGTTTCGTTTTAGAACACAGCCTTGGACCAGTCGCTCGTGTCGCCTCGATCGGTGACGTCTGCCGCGCCCCGTGCCTTACCCCACATTCCGTAAGCGGGGGCGTTGCACGTGCCAAGCTGCAGGGCGAGACAAGGGCGCGGGCCGGGCCGCACCTCGAAAGCGGAGCTTGTTTTGACGAGACCTAATGTGTTTTCACATGTGTCGTGTAACATTAGAATCGTTTATCGCACTGATGATCACTCGAAGGTTGAAATGGGTATCGAGGCAAACCGGGAGCTGTATGCACAAGGAAAGAATATGGAGTAGATTAATATGGAAGGGCTAATTAACTGACGGGGCTCACTCTTCTCTTAGCGTAATTCTGAGAAATTAGGCACATCATATTTCCTCAACTCACTAAAATCCAGGTTAGGCAAAGATCCTGGTCGTTTTGCCTCGATTTCCATCTTTCAACCATCGATGAAGGTCTGTAAGCGAGAACTGGATAGATGTAAGGTGCGGCAATCTGGTGATCTATTATCGGTGTGGCGCCATTCATGCCCTGTGGCGCCAGCAGCCCCGGGAGCTGTGCGATTACTACACTCCCGCTAACCAAAACACAAGCGATCTGCACTGTTACCTACGCGTCGCTCGCCTATTTTCTGATCGATCGCGGTTAAGCATATTTCTCTTGTCGGGTTTTGTTCTTTAGATGAGGTATAGTATTACGACGTATTTAGTTAGGTCTGTACTTCAATAATAGGGATAGCTGGCAGCGTTAGGTATCCTAAGAATTACCTCACCCTCTCCTAATATTTACATGATTGGTTATCCACCGAGCTGCAAGTCGCGTTACAATGCGCTTTAATATCTAGAAATATAATGTTCGTCATCCCCCAAAATGTTTACTCTCTCGTTTGGCTTGAAACCCTATCGCACGTAGCACGTGGCGTATGATAAGGCTTAACACGTGGCTGAATAAGTGGCTAAGGGGGGGGTGTCGACAAGAAGCAACGTAAGAGAGAAGCTACACACTAGATTAGTCTTCCTATATCCGTAGTTCATCGTCACCAATACATCGTCTGTCTTGTCTTAGTCTACGTCGAGTTTGATTGATCGTCATTTTGTGATCAGTTGGAACGAGACTCTAGAGAATACAGAAAACAGCCAGCAACGTTTCTACCGGGTACTACATTGATTTAGATAAGAGATTGCGTGATAGCAATTACCCAACCGTAAACAACGGTGTTACGGAGGCAATCGATCCCGGCGTGCTATGCGGCGCCGGTGGGTATTTGGTAGTCTTCCTTGAGCTGCCGCTGTCATAGGTGTCTCAAGCCTAGCTTGATTGAACTGCACGCGCAGCCGAATTGCGGGGTGCATGATCACCTGCCGTAATAACCTGCTCATGCGCATGAAGGAACAGCCCGAATCATAATACCCGAAGCCTACGTACTGCGCACTAGTAACCAACGAACGCCGGCCTTAGACAACCACCCGTCCTCGTTTATTTCAAAGTTGAGATCACAGCAAACCCTTCGATTCTTTTCACGCTGAAGCTAGAGGAGGTGCGAGAATGATTTGCGCATGGATACCTGATTTGAAGCATTTGTCCCGATCCAGAGACAGAGAGTTGGGATTTCAGGACTAGAAACAACCAGCACATCATTGAACGATCTTTTACGGGACCGACATCATATGTAACGGTGGACTCCCGACAGTTATCATAGTATAAAAGGAATACCCAATATAAACCTCATTCCACACCTCTATCCCTCCACAGACCCTCCCCGGAGAACACCCCTTGCCTCACTTCGAAACATCTTACAAGACATCCCTTCCTCGAACAAACCAAAGCCAGCCCGAATATGGAGTCCGAATCCCCGTTTAGCAGAAAGGCTATCGAAGAAGACCTCCACTGCCCCATCCCAAAGAAAAGTCTTGCCATAGGTCCGTATATCTAACATCCAAGCTTAGCGCCTCGCCATTGAAATACTAACGACACCTTCAACCCTAAATATATAGTGACATGCATGGACGCCTGGATCCATCCACGCGATGCATTTGACGTTGAGCTCGGCGACGCACACGTGATCCGTAACGCCGGGGGAAGCGCAAGAGAGGCGCTGAGGAGCATAATCATCTCGCAGCAGTTTCTGGATACTAGAGTGATTATGGTGGTCAAGCATACGGGTAAGCAATCACCTTGTCTCCCGGCGAGATTGTATGGAAAATCTTGAACCTTGCTGACTCTGTTGCCGTGGGTAGAATGTGGTATGATGGGACTCACAAACGAGGACGCACATGCTAAAATCAAAAATAATCTCGGTGTATCCGCTGATCATATTGACTTTATGGGATTCGAAGAGTATGTTATAGTACCCTTCCGGTTCGAGGTGTTGAAGCTTTCATCAAATTCTAACGCCTACTAGGTTGGAGCAATCGGTCAGGGACGATGTCGCTTGGCTCAAGGAGCAGGACCTCATACATCCGGAATCGAAAGAAAAGATCAAAGGCTATATATTCCACGTCAATAGGGACCCAGCATTGAGAAAGCTAGTACCCGTAGTGTAGTCTATAGGGACAGCGATTCTTCCATAGCAGTCGGGTGCTTCCGGGGAATATTTATGCGCTGTATTATGATCTTCTTGTTTTGGTATGGAGGAGTGCTACCTGTGTTGATTTTGAAATGTCTCTCTGAGTACTGCGCATTCTGCTGTATCCTGATTCCTTTGTGAATTGATTGATTTTTAAAAGATTATCGATGATCCAACTGAACTATTTGCTGGTGATCCATGAATGGAAGGACAAAAGCCATACAAGCATTTATTCTCAGTGTGAAAACCCCATGGGTCAATGAATTAAATATCTATATTAACATATTGCTAGTGGAATATTATAGAAATACTACGGGGTAGGAAGTATTGCTTGTATGTGTTCTGTTTGGCAATGTATCGGGGCAAACTATGGTAGTATTAAACCAAAAGTAATATTTTAAATGGTCAGATACATAGAAAAGAGGAACATATTGATGATTTAGAGAGGCAAACGACAACAAAGAATTTACGCTTTGAAAGACCTCCGGAACATGCAGATCTAGGAGGAAATTCCGGCCCCATTACACGAGGAATCGCAGCTAACCAACGCAACTGAATTGGGTATCGTTTTTGCTGTGCTTAAACCAATCTCAGGTTGAGATTACCTTCCTGGCTGTCCGAAAGACGGCTAATCGTATGAGGGCATGGTGCTCGAGAGAATGAAGGCGGTACCACGTCATGTGGTCGGTACCAGCAGGGTTACAAACGGCGGGAGTGCTACTATGTACATGTACTTACGTAGGATTTTAATTTTGGTTTGGTCGTGACAAGAGGACGTGGACTGCACGGGAATCACATATTCGAGTGCTTACCCTGCCGGTACAGTTGCATGATTGATCGGGAATCTTCAGCGTATCAATAATTTAGAGATGATATAAGCTACTCCCTGGGTAGTACATGCGACGCTTACCTACCGCATTAATTCGTTCGAACGGCCGGTCACACAAGACGTTGAAATTCCCGTATTTGGTTATTTGTCTTGAATACGCCCCCTAATCTTCCCTCATATTAGCTTGAAAAGGCAACTTCGACGTCTTGTGTGACCGGCCGTTCGAACAAATTAATGCGGTAGGGATACGCCGGTTAAATACGAGATGTGTAAGATGTTAATTAGCCGGCTTATCGTACCATTCTACAGTGTTATACTTTTCACATTACCCGATCTTACTCAGATTCTTGTTAGCCATGTGATCCTTGTTTATTGATTGAAATTCGCTACTCACTAGTAATGCGCTACTCAACCGGTAGTCATCTACCCCACTATGGTTGGGGACATTTTGAACCTGTTTGGTTTCCGGGGTCAGCTTCAGCCGCTAATGACTTTCCCCAACCACACCCTAATCGATTCTTCTCTCTGTTTTGCGATAATTGTACTTTTCCTCTAGAACATGACAGAGCTGGAATAATTTATCTCTTGTTATGGTGGAGGTATTGATTTTCTAAAAGTTGGGCTTTTGGTGGGACCCAACAATGTCACCCCATAATTCCCTATCAGGGTAGCTAAACTTCCCTATTAAGAAGGTTTGTGTCTGGGTTGGGTGGAAAGCTCTCCTCTAAGAGCGCCAAGGGGCCTCTCCTTGCAAGCCACTAGCAGTAAAATAATAAATTGTTACCAGATTAAGAAATTGATCCTCAGAAACCAATATCGCGGTTTAAGGCGTCCCAACCATATTTGATGCAAATGCCTGCAGCGACGAAGTAAATGTTCTGATATGGACTGTATTGCCGCCCTGGAATGGTTCTCAACACGACTGGTCTTCACTACCACACAATATTATGGGCTTGTTCCGTTTTTTGGAGTTCTATCCTACAGTAAAATTTGTGGAAAAAAGCTTATCTGCCTTAAGGGGTAACGCCCAGGGATTGGGCTATCCCAATATCGAGCGCTTTTCATCCTCTATTAGAGATGGCTACAAAAGAACAGTGTGCCAGGAGGGATGGGTTACCACAGGTAGTATGTTACCCTCTAACAGGGGTAATATCTAATATGCTGAAGAATAAAAAATAGGCATGCAGTATGGATTGACCCTGCATTCATATAGATGCTTATACACAGCCTATCCACTACACTATCCCTTCCACGGATGAATATTGTCAGATTCGCGACCTGGACTGTGCACCATTTAGTAGGGGAATTGTATTGCTTTTTACAATCGATAACAGCAGAGAGCCAATCAAATATTAGCAACAGTTACCACACAAGGCTATTGATAGCTGAAAGAGGGAATTTGCGAATCTGAAAGCTTTCACCCGTGGAAGGAATAATTCGAGATACATCTTGTGAGGGTGGGGGAGAAACTTACCTCTGTGTCCAAATTGGGAAGCTTGAGCCGGCGGTATCAGCTTACATTCCTCTGACGATAGATAAACTAGAAATTTTGTATCACCTACTAATCGAGGACCGCCCGAGTAGGGCGGAACACACAGCAGAGTAAAATGTTATATATATCCCGCGGACGCTCTATCTCAAAAGCTCAATTGATCAACACATTCAACACTACCACACTCAAACCCAAATTCTCCACAGATATCATTCACCATGTCCGTCCACGCAGAGGAAGGAACTACTATTATCTCTCTCGGCGAAAATAACTTCCTCACCGAACACGATGGTCACGCTGTAGTTGGGCTGAGCACAGAGACAAAGTGGCGCATCAAGGCCTACCAACCCTCTGACGACAGTCCCCCATTTTTCATGATCCTCCTGAATAGCGAGGGCCCAGAAGAACTGTGTTTGGCCCTGGATACCAACGAGGGGGACAACGAGAACAACGTTATGCTAGAGCTACTTGAGACGCCGAGGCCAAAGACGTGTCAGTTATGGACCTTTGAGGAGAAGGCGGTAATGGAACGGTTTGTACTGCCTCTCAATGCAAAGTTTCTTTAATACAACCGGTGACTAACGATACCAGATTGCCTCCGATCATGAAAGCCCGTATACAGAGCGCTGCTAGGCCTTGGCTCTCGGCCGCCATTGGTGGAGACGTGCCTTTACCAAGGCTTTATCAAAACATCGCAGCTGTCCCGAATGACACCGGGTCGCAAGCCCAGAAGTGGAAGCTTGATTACGTGGCCGTTAATGAATGAGCGATAGATGTCATGCTATCCGGTCACAGTAAATGGTTTATGTCAGAATATTAGTTATTGATTGTAACAGAATGTATTTTCTTTCCTAGTGCGGAAGTTTTATTATTGCATTAGTACAAATATATAGTTCGTCTTATATCGGGAATCGCCAGTTTATCAGTGATATGAGGTACTCCTCAGGTAGTACATGCGATGCTCACCTGGGGATACGCTAGTTGTATATGAGATGGTGTAGGATGTTGATACCCACTTAGTGGGCTGGATCTTTGCCTGTTCTTCAGCTGTTGTACCATTCAACACTCTATGTATTACGCTTTTCGCATCATCTGATATCACTCGGATTCCTATCATTTTTTTTTTCCCCTTAATTCATTAATTGTATGCAAACCGTAGTCTATGACAATATCGCTGCCTCTGAACTTCCCATCTGCGTCCACCGCCTCGCACTTTGGATTCCTATTAATGACGCGGGGCTTGTTTATCGATTGAAATTCGCTGCTCATTGGTAAATTCGCTACTCAACCCATACTGCGATGAATGATTTGAGGACTGTTATCTAATGGGAGAGCGGCGATAGAGCGATGGAGGGTCGATATAAGAACGAGACTTGGCGACGGGTAAGCGACTGTCCCTATATACCTGCAAAAATCTTTTTATTTCAAAGTTGTGGTTAGGTTCCGCACTTGAGGAGTTCCCTTAGTGTTTTCCTAGCGGTAACACTAACTATTAGCAAAGGCCTTATTAGTAGTGATGGGCACGAGACGAGGAAAGACTCAATCCCAGGACCGTACCTGCCAGGATAGCAATAAAGATATTTATTTGATCTGCAGAAAATTGATTCAAATAGCTCGAGAGTAAATCCAAAGAACCCTAACCCTGGTGACATTTATTATTTGCTCATTTCATGACCTTTGCCGCGCGCATAACCATAGCTCGACGAGAATATGAGATCCAAAGCAATACTAGGCACATGTCTCAAGATTAGGAATCAGAACCAGACCACCATCATTTAAGCCTTGTCTCGTCTCGTGCCCATCACTACTTATTAGCCCTCATATGGCCAATTCTGAGCATATATAGGTGTATTCATTAGCCATGTGCAGTGTGCAACACCCTTATAGGTCACAAACTCTGCATGTAGGCCTATAAATTCTCCCAACTTGTATTTTTTTGACTCAAAGCCAAGTGATATCCGATGACCCTATAGATATACTCTCTACCAGCCATGGAAATGAATCTTTTGATGCCTTTCGAACCAAACCGATTTTGGGAAACGAATCAATTGATTCCTTTCCCCGGGGCGCTTGTGGAAAAGACAGGAAGGATTCATGTCCATCGCCGAAAAGCCATTTTCTGAATTCATTTCTAGAGTTGCGCCGCTTATGTACTGCCTATTTTGTACAGTACGATGCCAGTCGTGAGTGTCAGGCGCGGCATCGCAACGCCCCCCGAACCATCACGGGTACCAGCACAGCAACCACAATTGATCCTTTGGAGAGCTGAATTTTTGTATAGTTGTTAAATAGTAGATAAATAACAATAATTTGACATTTAATATCTTGTGTACCAACCCGCCGTGAAAAGGTTGTGGAAATCTGGTTGCGCGCGGCGTTGCGACGCCGCGCCTGACGCTCACGACTGGCATCGTACTGTACAAGTGCGCGTCGTCATCTCAAAGTGCCTTTTTAATGCCTTTTCTTATATGCCTTTTCCTGTGCCTTTTCCTGTGATTTTTCTACAGTAAATACGGTTTATGAGGAACGTACGGAGCTTAATATATCAATTGATGGCTAGGTGATAAGATGTGGACTGTCTAATCGTAGTTCCCCAGGTTCAACCCCGATTCTTTTTTTATTTTCTTATTTTTACGTAAAACCTTGGTGTGAGATGAATCATCGGAAATGTGTTTAGTAATTGAACTTACTGTCTTTACTAAGGAAATGAATCTTTTTAGTATAGGGAAGTGAATACCGAAATGATTCTTAAGTCTCATATATTACTTTAATAAACTTGAACGCATTATTTATAAACCTCGAAGTTTATATATAAGTTGTATATACAGAAAAAATTAGAAAATAAAAAAGGAATCGGGGTTGAACCTGGGGAACTACGATTAGACAGTCCACATCTTATCACCTAGCCATTGATTGATATATTAAGCCCTGTATCTTTGGCTTATCACATTGACGCTGGGAAAATCTATTTCTGGTCCGCGGTGCAGCAGTGGAAAAGTCATAAGAAAAGGCATTTCTGGTCTCCACGCAACCCGAGGAAAGGCATCAAGAAAAGGTATCAGAAAAGACATTTAGGGTGACGACGCACCCTTGTCTAGAATAGGTGGTACATAAGCGGAAATGAATCAAGAAAGGGGATTTTCGGCTTTGGAAATGAATGTTTTATGCCTTTTCCACAAGCGTCCCCGGAAATGAATGAATTTATTCGTTTCCAAAAGTTCGCTTGGTTGGAAACGAATCAAATGATTCATTTCCATGGCTGGTAGAGATATATAGCCCGCCGCTTTGTCTTCAGTCCTGGCAAGTCAGCTATCAGGCGAACCACAATCATATAGTCCGTCCAGTGTGAGGCCGCTGTCAGGATAGTTAAAGATATAAATACCCGGAGCTGACCGTTGCGAACACATAACTTCAACTTTAACCCTAACCTGTAGTTAGTGATTCTGCGGAATAAGAATTTAGCTGAAGTCACCATTCTACGAGATCAACCACTAGTTGCATGCAATTAATGAATTAAACAAAAAAAAAAAAGATCGACCACTACTTACTCTTTGGGTGAGTACCAGCCAAGCACACGAGCACGAGCTACTTGTTACTAAAAGAAATTAGGCCAGGATACACAACGGTACTTTTTACATGAACGGAAGATATCACCTGTCTGAGTACGAGACAACATCAAATATGTAAGCATGTCGAGGCCCGTTTGTGTTTTCAGATGATCTATATATGTGTGAGAAATATCGATTGCCTACAGCGCTTTAAGCAAGTTCTGTCACGAGATTTGTGGTTCGAGTTCAGTAAGTTGTCAGCGACCTCAGGTTGTCTTCAACTGTCGGGTCGACATTTTTCAATTTCAGTGGCGATCTCTCCAGTATCCCTAGTGTCTCATCGTTCCTTTGTCCGGAGTCAGGACTGGGGAAAGCTATCAGTATCTGATAGCCATGTTGCATGACCAGGCGTTTTTTCCTTCTAAACACATCAAGTAAAAAATCGATAGGTTGTTCAAAAACTCCATTTAAAAAAGGAAAAAGAAAAAGAAAAAAACATTCACAGCGCAGCTTGCGTTAATTTAACAAAAACAGAGGTCAGCCTAGCAAAAGAAAAATATGGAGTTGACTTTGCTCTTTACTTGTGCTGCATGAATCTGGCACATCAAGTGGACATGTATAAGAAATATTGTCATCATGTAAAATAGGTTGCTAGGTCGTCGGGATAGATTTGAACGTGTTACATGCATCTGCAGTGTTGAGATAATTGAGAGGATGGTGTACTCTACATCGTGTAAGCCGTTGTCGGAGTTGCACCGTGAACGGAAGATGCTAAACGTATATGGCAAGTTTCACACGCCCGTTTGGGCAATACTGCAAAATCTCGAGTTAGTCGTGGGGGCGAAGGCAAAAACCGAGGATCTTCACCCTTTAGAGGAAGAGATCTTCCCTTTTCTGCGGGATCTACAGTCTCCCTCCGCTATAACGAACCTGTATATTGGAAAATTTCTCGTTCGATACAGCAGATTATTTGGTACAGCAGATAAAACTCCATCATGTTCTATGTGAAATTGAAATTCGGATCATCAAAACCTGTTCGTAATAGTAGATTTGTGGCGGAGGTAGACTGTAAACTAAATTTCGCTTAGCAGGTGGCCTTGGCAACCCCCCCCCCCCCTCCGGAGATTCTGCGATAGCTATCTCTCATCTCTGCCCCACCAGCTGATTTGAATCCCTGCAGCGATGAAGGAAATACTCTGATACAGACTGCATTGCCGCCAGTAGTGGTTTTAAACACGGCCGGTCTTGACTACCATATGGCTGGGGACACCGTGAACCGGAGTGGTTCCGGGAGTCAACTCCAACCGCTAATGACTTTCCCCAACCACACCCTAACTTTTTCTCTCTCTGTTATTCGATAGCCCTGCTTGTGGTGGTGCTATGAATTTTCTAAAGGTTGGGGAAACCCAACCAATGTCGCACTAGATTAATTACCAGATTGGGAATTGATCGTCAGAAACCAATGTCTTGACACTCCGGTTCAAGTTGTCCCCCGCCATACAATATTGTTCGACCGCGTAGGACGAAACAGACAGCAGGAGCAAAATACTATATATATGCCGCCGATGCTCTAGCTATGAAAGCTCAAAACATCCCAACACCACACTCAAAGCCCAAGGTTTTCAAAGATATCCTCATTCATCATGTCCGGAGGCCAGGAAGGAACTGCTCATATCTCTCTCGGCGAAGATAACTTCCTCACCGAATACAACAATCACGCTGTAGTTGGGCTGGGTACAAAGACTGAATGGCACGTCAAGGCCTATCAAATCACTGACGACAGTCCCCCACTTTTCATGATCCTCATGAAGAGCGATGGCTCGACAGAAGAACGGTGTTTGACCCTAGATACCAACCCTGGGGAGAGTGAAAACAACATAATGTTAGAACCACCAGAGACGCCGAGGCCAAAGACGTCTCAGTTATGGACCTTTGAGGAAGCGATAGTAATGAAACGGTTTGTACTGCCTCTCAATGACGAGTTAGTGTGCCTTAATACAACCGGTGACTAACGACACCAGATATCCTCCAATCATGCTCGCCCGTATTCAGAGCGTTGCTAGGCCTTGGCTCTCGGCCGCCATCGGCGGCAACGTACCTTTACCAAGGCTTTATCAAAACATCGCAGGTACCCCGAATGAGCCCGGGTCGGAATCGCAGAGATGGAGGGTTGACTACATGTCGTTGGATTAATGAGCGGTGGATGTCATGCTATCCTGTCACGGGAAACGGTTCAGGTCAGAATGTTGGTTATTGATTGTGGCGAGATGTCTTTTCTTTCCTGGTGTGGAGCTTTTATTATTTCATTAGTACGAATAGTTCATCTTTGTTACCTGCAGTAGAGTCTGGAAAGCGAAATTTAAACTCGTTTTCCACTCTCGATTAAACTAGATCTGTGCAAATAAGTGTTAGAATGCCCAACCGCAATGTCAGTGGGTACTTGCACTCAGGGCGGACAAGCACATACCACCGGCTGTCACGCGCTAATCGGCACCCGATTTCCCAACCGGCAATCACGTCGATCGCAAGGACGAGGGTAGAGAACCACCTGTCATTGTCAGTTCAGAAGGCTATTCTCGGCTATGATATCTCAAGAGGTTGAGGACACGGGAGTGAGATTAAGGTGTTGGTACTTTCAGTTTGTCAGATAGAACATTTTATACATTGCATGGAATGAAATTAATCTAAGGGCAAAAGACCCATGTTAGATCTACAAGACTTACAACGTAATCATAAGAACTCCCACACAAATCTAGCTAAGACCTCAGTTGGCCTGAGGTTTCGTTTTCAAAGTGAAGGGGAAACTAATCCAGCTAAAGCTGCGTCTGCTTTTGCAGCTGACGTGTCACCTTCTGAGACAAAACTCAACGACGTTCCCGGGTATTTCTCAGTCTGCACCCGCAAGATGCTCTATTTGATAATAGTTCAATGCGCTTGGGACAGCTAGACTCTTAGCTGCAAGAGTTTCCTTTTCACTTTCACAATGGAAAACAGGGATCAGCTAAAAGCCTCTAATCCCATCGCAGAATCGACTGTATATGCGTATGTGTGCTGAATCAATCTTGGTTCGCTGAACGACGATCTCATTTTTAAAGTCCTTTTCCTTGCACAGGACGCGGCGCATAACATATGTGATACGCTCTACGCGTGAGAGAGCTGTTGCGCACCGGGGTGCCGGGAGTCAGTTTCGCAGTGAATTGGCATGTCAATCATTGACCATTAAGTATATACAAATGTTCAAGCAAATTATCAGACATCAGCCCAGAGAGACTGGGAGAGACAATCAGAAGGGTTAGTTTTGTGTCCCCTCAAGGAATCAAATCCAATTGATAAACTAACCCCGGCGCCCAGATGTCCTCGCACCTGGTACCCCCTAGTCCTAAATTTGACATTTCGGGTACCACAACCTAATCATGCATGGTGACCTCATATGAGGTGGTTCAGCTGGAGGGCGACAGCAAAGGAAGTTAGGTTTGAAGCTGAATGAAGCCTCACATTCTCGATAGAACACTTTCTACCAGACCTATGTCTCTACCCTGTCTTCAAATATGGACTTAGAGCTAGAAGATACCTCCTATCGACCTATCGTGAAGGGAATGACTGATACAAATAATTCTTAGAGTTTTTTCTCCATACTCCCTCCAAGATGGGAATCGACCAGGACTTTTGCATGAAAAGACCTAACCCTGGGCTTTAGCGAATTGAGGAAATACCATCTGTCTAATTTCTCCGAGAGAAGGATGAGTCCCTGCAGTAACTCATTGTTGCCTGTGGAATACAACCCGGTGATCGATACTCATCTTTCAACCTTTGAGTGTGTGTGGAAAAAAGACTCCACGGAGCTACTAAATGCGGGGAAGATGGGTGTGGTACCATGGTCTGGTGACACGCAGCGGTGCCGTGCATAGAGTGTGGAGGGGATCAGGGGTTGTGATCGACGGATCGACATCTGCAGTCGTATTAAGAATCGCACCTGCATGCAAATAAAAACAGTGAGCTAGTGGTCCTTGTTACTCGGAGTCTTAGACAGTGGGTCGCTTGTGTAATTGTAGAGTACAACGCTGCTTGTATATACAGTCGCTCGTAATTCGATATCTCGGATCTCTTGCTGTCTCGTACGAATTTGCGAGACGGTACTGCCCTTCTCCACCAAAAACCACTTGCTGTCTCGTATATTTGCTATCTAGTAGGGATTTGGCTCCCAGAACACACTAACGACATAACGAGGTGCGACTGTATAAGCTTAGCTCGCAATTATTCAGTAAGCCAAGTCCATTTTGCGAGTCTGGAAGCTTTGTTCGATGGATGCTGAAGCGAATAGGGAGGGCTTACAAGCTGCTGGCGCAGGACCTACTCGCTAATTCAATACTCTAGAAAATGGATAGATCGAGCGACTCCTAACTAATAACTTACATAGGTATCCGAAGAGGAGCAGGATCATTCGGGGCCGAGCCAACCTGCTGACGCCGAGTCGATATATGTCGGTCTCGTTCCCACTCGCTCGGGTACTGTGAGATGATGTCTATCCAGGAGTAGCCGCGCATAGCAGTTAAATACAGGTTAATGCTATGTAACACCGTCGACTATGCCAAGCCGCTAGCGTGACAGGTACCGGCTGATTAACCCTTTTTAAGAAGGAGGCTATACCTAGAGTAGCATGAGCAGATCGAGTGATAACTAGTGAGGATCTTAACAAAGTTGTATGGGCAACAGACTTGGTCTTTCTTCTCTTGCGCATTGTACCCGCACCCTCCACCGACCCCCCAGAGAAGCATGGCTCCCGAACCCAAAAACTTTCATTTTGTGGTGAGGGGATAGATTGGGCGTTCTTTTGTTTTTACCCCATTGTCGTGTCCCCACCAGGGATGGGATAGGTAGATCAGGGACACTCACCCCGTCACCACCGCCGCCAACGGCGCCCCCTTCCTCGCCGACAGCCATAACCCCTTGCGTCCCAATTCCCACTATCGCGGACCACCTCCCGGACAACGTCGCCTTTATTCTGGTAAAAGACCCATATCTTCGGCTCGCGCACCACGGCCGCAATACTAGTCGCCTCGGCCGCGTCCCATACCGGAAGAGCGATGGGCTTCCATGTCCTATCAAACTCGATATACTGTCCTTCGCAGATGCCGCTGTGGTACGGAGCCTTGTAGTACACCCGCTGGTACCAACTGAACGGGGTTTCCCACCGCAGCGCAGCGAGCCCAGAGTCCGGCTCGGCGGTTGCAATCTCGTCTCCCGGAACCACCCGCGCGACTCGTCCCAGCAGTATTCACGGATCTTGTGGTTGGAATCGTGGTAGGGGATGCGCATTGACTACGGGGCCCCGCCGGCGGCACGTTAGAGAACGTAATTAACGATAGCCCGCCCGCCTTCATAGGGGGCAGGGGGTGGGGAGCGGGGGATGCCTCGTGCGCAGCCAAATACTCTTGGCGCCAAGTTCGTTTATTGACTAATCAAAAAGGCTGGTGGACTGAATCAAAGGGAATATAGGTACAGCGTCGACCAAGCCCTTCGATTCAGGATATGATTGCCAGTGCAGACCCTGCTTTGCGTAGAACTTCACGTCGCAGGCTTTACCGCCGCCCCGCGCGTTGTTGACGTAGTGGAACTCGCGAACGCCACCGGAGGTGTCCTGGAAGAACACGCAAGTGGCGGTTTCAAGCATCTCGCGCCAATATGTGGCAGCGGAGCGCGGGGAGGGGAGGATAATACTGCTGGGCATTGGAAAGAGAGCGGTGTTGTAGGTGGAAAGAGATGGATAGATAAGTATTGATTGTCGTTGTTGAATATGGATATATTGGATTGTTCCGGTCGGGGGAAGATTGTGAAATATATGTGATGTATTAACAATTGTTCACATTCCATAAAACACACATAAACCGAGAGATTTCTGGTAATTACTAGTAATGTTGATGCTTATCAAATATATTCGCGACCTGATTTCGTGCCTTCGCCGAATTACATAGTAACGTTCCCACGACATGAGCGAGGGTGAGATAGACCTGGATGTAACTTTAGGTGTGTACCATAGCCTCCAGTACTATTGCGGATTTGACAATTGCTTCCAGATGATGGTATTCATGTGATGGGGTCACGTCAATTTTCCATCCGAAATTCTTCGAATCTTGGCAATGCGGCATACCGGGCTGCGACTGTATTAGTACTTGCGAAACAGACATAATCCATTTACCTGCTCAGCGAGTTCCCTACTGACCGAGACTTGGAGCCCTTTACCACGTAAAAACTGGCCGCGGAGCCTGCAGCGAAGAAATATTTGCACTGCGGTGTCAAGGATAAAGGAGTATGTAGTCTTTCCGTGGTAAACGAGTACAGTCGTTCACGGGGTGAGGACGAACACTGGGTGAAGACGGACAAGGGTTCTCAATATGGCAAGAAACAGCCAAGCTGCCAAACCGATCTTTTCCATCGTTTCCTATTTGCCCAAAACCCCTGTCCGTCTTCACCCAGTGCTCGTCTTCACCCCGTGAACGACTGTACACCTTTAGCCACACCGCCACGTTCTAGAGTACTCACTTACCCTTGACACTAGGGCTCTCGCTTAGCAGGGAAACGCAGTAGACCCGCCGTGGCGGGTGGTGGGGAAAAGCGATAAGCGGGGGTATGGCGCATCTTGGCGTCTTGGCGGTCGAGTGCTTAGCTGTGCAAATTAAGAATAACTAGGTCGCTACTACCGATCACAATCAGCTCACTGGGGTAAAGAGGATTGGTGAAAGAATCGTGAGATATGACATGATATCCCTCTCCTAAAGATCTGATAAGCTGATATAATCTCACCTCCGGATCCCCCTGATGTTGCCGCCCCGGTAGAGCCTGGATGTATCACGGTAGGCACCGGTCTCCAGTCCCGATCTGACATTCGCGGTGACGGGCTAATCCAGCTTGATATTACTGTCTAAGCCAATGAGGATGCTGCCGAAAGCAAGGGAAAGGATGTCCCTAGAGGGTACCTGAGCAGAGAAAAAAGCACAGGAGCCTTTGGTGCTGAGATGATCTCGTGATAAAAAGAACAGGTAAGCAAAGCAACGGTGATAACTCGTGATTGAAAAAGGAGGAGAAGAAGCAAATAAAAGTAACAGTATGTGCGGGTAGAGTAAAGAACAGTCAAGGAGAGTCATTGCGCCATACGTGTACTTCCTACACTGGACGCGAATGAACATCACTTAAACACATGGGACACGAGGAGAACCTTGATGCGGTAATAAATAGCCTAGTAAACGGTTGAGATCCGAAGATGTCCATGCCAAGCTGGGAGAGCTTAAAGAGAATTTCAGCCACAAACTGTGCCATATCTAGGACGATTTAATAATGTATTTGTAGAGTAAACACATACATACTGGGATTGAACAACGTATCCTTCTTATATTAGTTACGTCCCTTGCCAGTGTGAACGGTCAGTATAAATACCAGTGCAGGTTATTATCTCTTCTACCTTATAAACATACCATCCACTCGGGATACGGGAGAGAAATATTGATGTAACGTATGTATGTCGATATAATTTTCAGGCAATGTCCAATCAGGGCGTATTTCTTTCGTTTCTGGTCACCACCTTTGATTGGACCTCGCCCACATGTGTGGCCCCGCCTAGGTTATGTAATGCAGCATCGACAACACACCAAATATCATCAGCTCCGCACCAGAGAAGCCCTAGACCGCAAAGTTCAAACGCAACGCCATGGATCCCATTTCAGTCACCGCATCCATCGCTGGGTTGTTTACCGCCTCCATTGAGGTAGCGAAGCTATTTGGCGCGCTTAAATCAGCCTATGATTATGCCGGGACGGTTTATGAAGAAATACATCACTTTCGATTTATTCTCTATCGACTGGATAAATACGTTCAACCGGACTCTATGAATATTGCCCGGGCGTCGATGATTGACCTGGATCAGGTCGTGATAGTGCTCCTGGGATGCATGATCACATTCTCGGAATTCGAGAGGGAAAGTCAACGCCTAAACAACTCCAAGGAGTCAGCTCACACAACGCTGACATTATGGAGTGTGAATCGACTCCATAACACCCAGCTATGCCATCTGGTAGATCGGAGTTCCCTATAGTTATCACAATATAGACACAGAAGGGGTGTGTACGCTTCCTTGCCGATATGCAATATGGCAGGTTAACCATGCTGTATTTTCCTTCTTACCAGAGTAGCCACCTCACTCACCATCCCATCGGAGCGTCTCCTTTGCTGATTGGCTTCCACCAATGTGCTTCATTGGAGGACTGGGTGAGTGTAATACTCTCCTCCGCCCATCATGACATCTCCTTGAGCATCATACATTGTCAGAGGTTGAGCTCGCCACACTAAGAGAACACCATGCTTCCTGACAAAACTCTTGTTGAGGATTGCTCCTGTACAACCGGTGTCAAAGAGGAATGTCCCTTGGGCGTCTTCAACTTTGTTCTTGACTGTCCATGACAGTCCTGCCTTTCAGTATTGGCCTCTTGCCATGTACTGGTAAGGATGGAAGCTTCTCTTCTAACCTTCTTCGCTTCTGTGCGGGTTCTGGGGCTTGATTCTCTTTGTCTTTTCTCCATTGCTTAACAGTTGCGGGCACTACTAAGATCAAAAAGATCCTTTGGTTCTATTCACTAAGTGATGATAAAGCAATTGTATTTGTGTGGTAGTCTGGTAGCGGTTTTGGAAGTGTCTTGTAGCAAATGTAATTTTGGACAAAGCACTTACAGACCAGCTGTTTCGGGTCATAAACCCATCCTCAGAGTGCTTAGAAACAATCAAATAGGCGGAAAACACAAAAATTTTATTCCAAGAGAAACAAAGAAACAAGACCCAAAAGGGAAAACTAGTAAACATAGACTCTTAGACAGACACACTTTCTACCAGATGATTTCATTGTCCGAGTCTTGCTCAGGCTGGAAAGACGAAATCTCCTGTAACCTCTGGGAGTACAACAAGTGGTTCTTTTCTTTGCTCAACCGCAGCCACTTAGCTTTCTTACTGAGGATTGGGGCTTGCCATTTCTCTCTTTCCGCTTTTGTACGGAGGAGATATAAATAGCGTGCTGCCGCGCTCACTGGCACGTTTCATAGTTCTTGAGAAATATTCTCATCATTTCATTAACTCAGACTAGTCAGTTAGGTGTCTTACCCTTGGACAACATCGGCAAGTTACCATTTTGTGATCTGGACTTGCCCGCTCACACTACTTGTACAAGTTCAGTTCTAATGCACTTCTACCTACACTAGGGAGTGACCTTAGTGGAAGGTCATTGCATCCCTTCAAGTCATACTTCTGCTTTCTTCTTCTTCTAGGCTTAATTCCCCGGGATACTCCCACTTCAGCTTCCACCGCTCTTTTCTTGGAACTAGCTTCCTTCTAAGTTTGGAGGAGCACTGCAGGCTTCTCTCACGTTCTATGAAGTCCCATCTCTCGTTATAAGAGATTTCTTTTGAGTACTGACCACCTTTCTTTCTAGTATCACTCAAAGTACGAGGGGGAGGCATCTCTTCCGGGGTCCTCCGGTCAGCGTGAGGCTGCACTATATTCAATCAATCACCTACTACTCGTCATGGTATAACTTACTTTACTTCTCCTACATACTTTCTTTAGGTTATGAGCCCGGAGACCACTCACGCTTACACACTCTTCACCATTTTTACCACAAAGTACACTTTCTCAGAGCTATGACTATCCGCTCCATCAAGGATTTTGGCGTTGGGGGTAAAGGAAGAGCTCAACTCATGTCTAGGTCCGGCACAGAAAGGGAACTAAAGCAGATCTTATCATTCCTCCAGTATTATCATGACTTGCTCTAACATCATGTCTGAGAAGGAGCTCAAATTCCCTGCACTCCCATCAGCAGCCTCGGAGATGGTCCAAATCTTCCAGCAGCCATTACAAACGGTACTAGGACTGAAGGAATGCTATTCCAGGACCTTGCGTATAGTCTAATTCCTCCCTTAGCTGTGTGGCGCTAAGCGGCGTAATGCTCTATTGAAAGGTTCACGATCTGTGGACATACTGGATCAATGGTTCTGACCTGTAACATCAGTCAATCGCGTCCTCCGTGTTGGAAGCACAGATCAGGGCCCTTCGAGAGCCAAGGCTACGTGTACCGTAGACAAGCACTCCCCATAAGTGAATCGCAGCGCACTTGGACCATCATTACGTCATCCAATCAGGCAGCGAGGTCAGTCTGCACCAGCTGAAGATATGACGAGAGGAAGTAAGAGCCAAGAAACTTGTGTAATCCGACAGAGCACGTAAGAAGTTGGCCAAAGGGGACATATCAGAGCGACATTGAAACATGGGAGTAAGAAAAAAAAACTATAAGCAAATTGTATTCCTTCAAATCTAACAATCGAATCGGAGTTATTCCCACGCTGACACCAAAAAAGGCCGACAATTTAATTTCAGTCCCATCCATCAGGTTGGCCCACGTCACATATAACGGATACTAAACCACCTCTCGCTTCGGAACGTTCTAAACTGGACGGCATGTTCACAATGATTCGAAAGAACGTCTCCGGAAAACCGTCACCCAATTGCCGGATGAAGGTCTCCTAGTTATCTGCTTTGGCCATTAAATTGGCCGGGGTGCCTTGGCGTTCCTCATTGCCCTGGAGCGCGGAGGGGTTGTTATTAGGGGCCCACGGATATGTCTCATGAACTGGGCCTAATGGAGGCCAGAAGCTCCTTCTGCGCCTTCTAACCTTCTTTTCTGAGCGTCACTCTCTCGCCATTCCGCCAATGCGCGTCAATCATTCTGTCCTCTATTCTCTACAAGTACAGTTCCGAGTCTGAACGTCCGAGTCCCCTCACTGGGTTGGGAGACCGACACCCCGACAGGCGTATCAAACGGGGAACATGCTAACCCAGTTCCAAAGCACTCTTTGAGGGTCGGAGTGAGCTCTCTCACCCTAGAGACTCATACTGTGGGGAGAATCTCTGGGGTGACTATAATCCTGGATGCACCAGGCTGGTGGAAGCCGCAGGGACCACTTTAACCGGTGTCTGGGAGTAGTAGTTTCGTCATCATCCTATCGGTTGTCGGGGGCGGCACATAGCAGAACCAGAAAGCCCCACCTTGCCAGCCCACATCGGGCTTGCTGGAGCTCTTCTGAGCGACGAAACCTTCAACGACAAGCGAGAACCTCAGCAATGGCCTCGCATGCTAGATTCTCTAGGCAAGTCGAAGATCAGCATCGGAAAGAGCTCTCTCTGCTCTGATGCGGACTACACTGACACCTGGAATGGCTGCTCAAGGGAGTTCACGGCCACTTTGTGAGATACGGCCATTCGTACACCAAGTGCCGGTCTCCGTAGCAAACTGAGCTGCAAACCAAGCCAAGTCACCCTGGAGTTCTGTCGAGGATGGATCGTCTAACGGATTGAGGAAAGCTGTTGGATGCTACAGACTTGCCACGGCGCAACAACGATGGAGCGGCTGGCATGGAGCAAGCATCCGGAAGCCGAATGGCAAGATCCCTATGCCTTCATTGATGCGAGGCAAACCCAGTGCACATTGGATGGAACAACAACAGAGTCAGGAGCCACGTAACAACGAAAACAGGAAATCGGGACGTTACATGCCTCTGGTGCACCAAAAGAATGGAGAATATGCCAAAAGGCCACACGCACAAAATTGGCCGGAAAACTCAATAGCTTTCAGAGACATAGAGATGTAAAAGGGAGTTAGGGGGCTCGCCGGGCTTGTCCGCACGATCAAAGTCTGGCTCGCATCTGCAATCTCTATACGTCGCGATCTGGTACTGCAATTTTTCACACTACAAACTTGCGATACCTCCTCTCTAATTCATGGCACTCTGGGCTCATACAAGATTCTGTTCTATGGTGTTTCGCCTCTCCCGGAACCGAGAGACTTGCACTCTGTCTGAGCATAGAAAGCACACAGAGTGTCATCCCTGAGCAGGACTTTTCACAATGCCGGTTGACTTCGACCTCTAACTCTAAGATCGTCTCCTACCGTTGTACACACAAGGTTCACGGGATCACTTGCATTCCGATGCGAAGGAACTGAGCGCTTCTGTGCTTCATTGCAGGGATGACTTCCTGTTGCAGGCTGTGCTTTAGGCCTACCACCTAGCTGCAGAGCGTCACAAACAAGTCACTAGGTCATAGAGATGATTCGTTGATCGGTGTCCTTCGCTCCAGGTTGGGGACCAACTCACATCCACGGAGATGTAAGAAGAACATGGAGAGCGAATGACCGGATACCGCCTGTTAACCATTGTAAGACTCCCACTCCATACTCAACTGTGGTAACTGTATCTACTGCTCGGGGAGAAGGCTGCAACTCACCAGCTAGTACACCAGGATATCGCGCGACATCACTGCCATCTGAACGAAGGTCAACGCGGATCAATCTGATGCCTGAGAGACTCACGATGGCGGCACGGGACATGTGAAGTGTATTCTTTGGATGGAACGCAACAGAATTAGTGCTGAAGGTCAAGATACCAGTGAGAGCACTAAAGATTATCTGTAACGGGGGCAGCCTATCTATGTATCGCTAGAATCCAATAGAATAGATGCGGCTGTGCAAGATAGAAATGAGGTGCAGATTTATTCAAAGATACTATCGCTAGAGCTCAATACTCTTTAAGGGCTCTGCTACCGATAATAGGAGGTCATTCCAATGAATATGAGGATCAGGACAGTTGGGCGGCAATGATCCTGAGTACTTATACTCCAAAGGATTCTATTCTCTGCCATACTTCCTTACTAAGTTCCGGTGCTGCTTTCTAGCAGAAGGGAAGCAATACCATGGCTACCCCGCTTCTCTCTAAGCGTCAGCGAGTGCTTCCGGTTCCGAAAGCAATCACCCTTGGTCAAAGCCTTTGTAACACCTGCAGCCTTTGTTGCCACACAACTGGGGCCTGCAAAAATGAGCTGTCGCTCGGGTGTAAGCTTAATCATTGCTGTAGAGTATTCGCTTATTGTAGACTTCCCAGGCATAGTCCCTTCCATTACCGGCGGGCTTCCAATGCTCAGAGAATGTAGAGGATCGCCGAGCACTCAGAGCTTCACTCTGGCTGGCCTTCTAATCATTGACGAGGTACAGACTCGTCAGTCATTGCTCCCATGAGTAGATACTCTTCCTAGTGCTCAGAATGTAGTTACTCTGACAGCTGGTAGCTAACCACACTGCCGGTACTTGCATGTCACTGTGCAAGTGGCTCCTAACAATAACTCTCAGCATGTAACCGGACTCCGTGTGTACTCATATACCAGACCGTTGAAATGGCTCCGTTACAGCCGGTAGTGGAAGGGACTCTGCCTGGGAAGCTTACAATAAGCGAAAGCTCTACAACAATGATTAAGCTTACACCTGAGCGGCAGCTCATTCATGCAGGCCCCAGTTGTGTGGCAACAAAGGCTGCAGGTGTTACAAAGGCTTTGACTAAGGGTGGTTGCCTTCGGAACCGGAAGCACTCGCTAACGCTTAGATAGAATCGGGGTAGTGATGGTATTGCTTCGATTCCGCCAAGAAGTAATCGCCGGAACTGAATAAGCAAGTAGGAGCAGAGAATAGAATCCTTTGGAGTATAAGTACTCAGGATCATTCCCGGCCAACTGTCCTGATCCTCATCTCCGGTTATCGGTAGCAGAGCCCTTAAAGATTATTGAGTTCTAGCGATAGTATCTTTGAATAAATCTGCACCTGATTTCTATCTTGCACGGCCGCATCTATTCTATTGGATTCTAGCGATACATAGATAGGCTGCCCCCACTACACAGAGGATATAGGGGATCGCCGAGCACTCAGAGCTTCACTCTGGCTGGCCTTCTAATCATTGGCGAGGCATAGACTCGTCAGTCATCGCTCCCATGAGTAAATCCTCTTCCTAGCGCTCAGAATTTAGTTACTCTGGCAGCTGGTAGCTAACCACACTGCCGGTACTTGCATGTCACTGGGCAACTGGCTTCTAACAATATCTTTTAGCATGTAACCGGGCCATGTTTGTGCTTATACATCAGACAGTTGAAATAGCTCTGTTACAACAGTACATCATTGAAATAATAGTAATATTCAATCAACAAATATATTTTTCAAATTATAATATACTATAGAATCATATAGCACCACTGTTACATTATAATAAATATGTATACTGAAAAAAAATATAGTCATCTTGGAGGGATAACATTTTTTTTAAAGCAGTTGTACTAGGCTGTAGCGAAAAGTGACCAGAATCTGATAAGACAAACACACGTATTCACCACAACATTTACTTATCAGATTCTGATCACTTACCCTCTACACCCGGTACTATGCTAAATCCTATAATAATTTATTACCATGGTACCAATAACATCCCTCTTTTTCGCACTCTATGTATCCCTTAGCTGTTTCTTTCTTTTTTTTTTTATTTAATCCATTAATTGCATGCAGACCTTCAAGTTAGTCTATGGCCATGGCAATTATCCCTTGGCTGTAAAAACAAGAAAAGAAAATTTAAACTACAGTCGTAACATTCAAACGATCTAACAACATATGAGGGTAGTTTTAAGCCACTAGTCATTATATATCGGTTTGAATACATGTAACTATAATACCTATAGCTAATCTGCATGTAGTAACTGTGAAACGTGACCACGATCTTATCCTTACCGAACTTGAATCTTTATTTCCCATATTTTCGTACTAAATTTTAGTTAATTGATAAATGGGCGCGGTCATATGCATGGCCGGTAAGACGCCATTGACCCTATATAAAAGTGCATTGATCATAATTATAAAGCAAAAAGAGGGGGAAAACGGTGAGTTGATCATGAGAAATCACTCGTTTGCTTCCTGGCCTAACTGCATGTACGCATGCTATATCCAGGCACCGTAACGTACACCTCTTCATCTAGTAACGTGGATTAAAAGATGTCTCCGGCTAGACGCGATCGAATTAGAGTTTATTGCTATAGCTCTAAATTCAAATATAGCGCAAACGTTTACAATAGTCAGGTGTAAATAGCCGCGATCATGATCATATCATACAATCTCGCAATTGCAGCGCCGGTGAAAAAAATATTCTTCTATAATCTAATATGTAATACACTTATAAATACAGAACTGACAAAAAGAAGGGGCCTCCGGCCCCAAGAGGCTAGTATTTGCAGAGAAATCTTTAAAATCCAAAGCCCTAAACACATCTCTAATTCAGCGCGTGTATGGTCGCCATATGTGTGCGTAGCTCCGATATGATAACGACCGCTGAGAAAAAATTCAGTCTCCTAATCTCTCTGTCTCCGCGTGTATACCAGTATATATATAGTTGATGCTCTCGGGCCCCAATCATTAACTCTGCGACTCCCCAGGGCGTGTCTTATTTACTTCGATTTCAAACTTAATTGCATATTATTATTGATCATGCGAACGGCGAAAGACCAACCAGAAAGTTAACTATATACCTACAGTGATTAGATATATAAGCAATAAAGTGTATACAAACGTATTGCTTATGCCAGCCTAGCGTTAAGCCTTCGTTCCAGATATATCTAGAGATGATCGTTCTTAACACCAAAATTCATGTTATCAACCAATCAATCAATTATCGACACCAATATATACGGTAGTATTACTATTGGCTAGTGTGATAGACTACTACGCTAACTATTTGTACTTCGATTCAAATCATATAAGGCGTACAAATAGGTAGGTAGGCCTAGTTAG
This sequence comes from Morchella importuna, assembly GCF_003444635.1. Lineage (NCBI taxonomy): Eukaryota > Fungi > Ascomycota > Pezizomycetes > Pezizales > Morchellaceae > Morchella > Morchella importuna. Next base: position 2,715 of record NW_025763467.1, on the reverse strand, counting down.
ATCTCGAGTAACTATGTACCTACATATGGTCACGTGGATAGCCTAGGCCGAGTATATATACAAGCTTAATTATAAGGCTGTCCTCAGGTAGAAATTCCAGATCAGCTGCTAACCTGAAATGATAAACGAGTGCCATATTCATAAGTATGTATCCTTTAAACCGTCAGTTAAATGCTAACCCCAGAGAAAAAAAATTTAGTGTAGCTTTACTAACAGATCTTCTTATCTTCTTATTATATAATAAATCTTCCACACAACTGAACCCCTATATCGATCATCGGGGTCGGCAACTGACGTTTAAGGGATAGTACATGTACCTACATACTTACTACGCACGTACATTGTATCAAAAGTTGGATCACTTACAATTGAACCGAGGCATGCATTATATTCTAGTAGTAAATGTTAGAACATACAGTACCGTACTCGCGACCAGCAACAAGAACCCGAATATGCAGCTGCAAGTCTTTGGTGTATTTCCGGCCTCTACTCCAATGGAAATTGCAGATTAGGACGTGCATTTTCGGGTTCTTGTTGCTGGTCGCGAGTATATATACGCATGCGCTAAGTAATATTAGCTGACCCCCACGCCGATTACTGATAGACCAGACTACGATATGTCGCTATCGGTATGCAAAAGTTCTGGCAAATTGCAGCCAAATACCCCATGTTTAGCCTTAGACAAAAAAAAAACTCAACTCTTGCACGAACATTGTAAACTGCCTCAAAAGATCCCGGGATTTCAAAACAATGTTTTTAGATGTGTGATATACTTTTCAAAAGTGGTGGTTCAGGTGTTGCTTTTTAATAATTACCAAAACTTTAATATCGCGGTGGGCTATGGGATTCGAGGGACATTTCACAACCAGAATCTACGTACATACCTACAGCAAGTATGTACATGTAGGTATGTACCGGTCTAAGCGAAGTTTAATACCTAACCAAAAATTCCAATAAATTAGTCCCTGCGATGTGTTGTCAGATATTTCCAGGTTGTTATGCACTTTCGATAACCAGCTGCTGCCACTAGAATAGTAGATAAATTTGCAAATTTGTATTGGAGTATTGTGTAGAATTTTAACATCTATTAAGTATATAATTATAACCTGCATATGCAATGTGCTTTTATAGTCCTCTGATTGGCTCATTGAGAGAGGTTTGTTTCACTTGAAACATGTTGTGTTGGATATTAACATATGGTATTAATTGTGGCTGTTAAAGGGATATACTTGCAGCTTGAACTGCTGATATATGGGGGATATCAGAAAAGGCAAATATCGACCAGAGCAGATCTAGATATAGTGATGGACTTTGCCTGCCAGGCAAATAGAGAAAAATAAGCCTGTATATTGGACTGATTGATACACATACTCGCCAAAAAATAAAGTCTGGGGGTGAATCAAGTATCTGGCCGAATGGCTGCGTTGCAACGGTACTTATTTCACCGCCAGACTTTATTTTTTGGCGAGTATAGTACCGGCCGAAGGCCGGAAACTACTTGTAGAATATATGTGCCTACCTGCCTAGAGTACATGTACAATAGGTAATAACTCTTTATATAGTTCTAGGCAAGGATCTTTGGGTTTCAAGAAAATCGTTGGCCCGTTCGTCGGATACTGATCAGTGAATGACACACGTAGGGTATGTAGCTACTTCACACCGATGCAAGGAAATGTTGTGGAATCACCACTACATCGGACCAGACTCTGACCATTGATCGTCACTTGATTCGAATTCCATAATACCGTGTTCGTCCCGAACGCTCAAATGATACCAGGCATGTAGAGTACCCGAAAACCAGAACCCAGTCATTCCTCTTGCACCTAGGGCTTCTTCGGAACCAGCCAGGATCGCTGCCGCACGGCTTGTAATTTCAGCGGCAACCGCGCAACCGTCCCGATACTTAGGGAGAGCGTGATTCTTTATTCCACAGATCCCATAACCGAGTTTGAATAAAGTATAAAAGAATTATATGTACATATTTGTCTTTACACAAAAAAGACTTGGTTGATTTTCCCAGCTCACCGACTGCGCCACAGGTATTCGATAGGCACTAGAAAAGAAGTACCGCAGAAACTCGCCAACTTGATTATCTCCGTGCAGGGATTTCTTCATTGATGATTGGCTGAAAGGCAGAGATCAGCTTCAGATATTTCCTCTACAAGTTAGTTTTTGGTCAGATCCGCTAGCAAAGTTCGTGAGTTTTTGCGGTACTAGAAAAGAAGGGGCATTCATGTGGAAGTTCACGTGGGCCACAAGAAAGTTTGCTCCAGAGTCCTACTAGCGCAGCATAAGTCCTAATGTACGCGTGTCCGAATGAAGGCGCACCCACAGCCGCCGCCGTCCAGAGTAAACCCGCATCATGCTGCCTCGGCAATGTGATTCACAGGTTAAGTGGACACATTGAGATTCGAGTACCGCCATAACACGAAAAATTGGCTAGCTTCCAGAGATCAAAATTACTTGTGTGGGAAACTTCTGATGCAGATCGATGCCATTCAACCAATCACTCGAGCGATAATCCCTGGCCGGAGATAGCCAATTTTTCGAGTTTTGGCGGTAGAGTGCTATTAACCCTATGAATCTATGGCTCGAGAAGATATAGTGGGTAGGTGTGTACTCGTTTACCACGAAAAGAACCAGAAAATGCAAGTGACGGAAACAGGGATAGTTTGTATGAGAGATCACCGCCACTCCATACAAATAATCCTTGCC
>NW_025763466.1:0-112039 GCF_003444635.1 Morchella importuna | reverse complement strand
ATCATACTTATTTCTACTCATACATATATTTAATAATACGTGACTGCCGATTATTCTAACCAAGCGGTTCATATAAGCAGTACACGTACGTACTCCTATAAGATCTAGAGCGCACGTATTCCGACAAGTGAATACTGACCCCGTATGTTGTATATATTTTACGTGTAAGAAAAAAAATGATTACAATTACATTAAGGAAAGGTTCACTAATACACTAATACACTACTAACTGTAGTTGATATTGATATCGATATTGCTATTGGTTGGTATGTACGTACATACATATATACAGATTGAACGCAACCAAGCCAAACACCATCCACGCATCCACTCATCACGCATCACGCATCACACATCACGTATTCTCACTCGTACGTCCCATGCACCCCCCCCCCCCCTTTTTTTGGTTTAATTCATTAATCATCCGCCCGGTGCCCACCCCCCCCCCCACCCTACTTACACCGGTGCAGGAATAAGAACCACAACGTGGCGTACGTGCGGGCGGCGATATATATATACAGGGATTGTTAGTTTTGTATGGAGTGCACTGGCCATGGCAGTCGCTAGGGAAGGGGAAGGAAGGGGATTTAAAAACGTGGGCGTGAATACATATGTATGTAGCGAATTAAAAGTGATGCAACGTTTAATTGACCTAACGCCAAAAGGCACCCCCCCCCCCCCCCCCAGATTCCAATGTTTTAGCACAACACATCATGAAAGCTTTATAGCTAAACAAGATGTATATTCTGATCTGATAATACACATGATATGACACAGCTGAGCATGAGGAGTCTGTCTCTAGGATAGAATTAAGCTGTGTTTTTCAGAGCCATTAGATTTTTTTTTTCTTTCTTTCTTTCTTTTTTATAAGCCTACTATATACATACAGAATGGACAACATCTAGATATTCGATCATGATATCTCTTGCCAAAAACTATGGTCTCCACCAGCCTGTAAACTATGTACCACAAATCCACGGATTATATTTAATTTTATAATCGTTACATCACTTATAAGGGGTACGTTTTAACTCTCGAGATTCCATCTCATACATCCGGCCATACCTCGGCCATATTACTACATATGTAGCTATCCCTTAGACAATCAGGCCGAAGCTACCTGCACCTATTGTATGCGCCACACTGTAAATTTGCGTGGATGGATGGAGGATGACTATATATTTTTACGTGGAGGGGGATCTGACGAAATATAGCTATTTTACGGGGAAGGAAATATGACTACATGTATATATTCTACGTGGAAGGAAATATGGCAGAGTCGACAAGGTTCACTAATACACTAATACATACATACGCTACCAACTAGCTGTGGTTGATATATAGTGATATTGTTATTGGCCAGTTGGTACAACGATGTATCACAGCCACATGTATGTACATGTATAAGCTACTATTACTCTATGGACGGACGGACGGACGGATGGGTTATACGTAACTACCTATTAGACACGACTAATTACGCTGCTCCTCTATGTAGCTAGCTCGCGAGCTGTTTATTAATACACATACCTGTACCTACACGGACAAAAGAAATCGAGACAGGAAGCGTACAAAAAAAAAAAAATACAAGAGGCCAAAAAAAAGCCGGGCCAAACACCATCACGCATTCTCACTCGTCTTCTAACCCCCAAACCCAAACCCTACACCTACGAATAGAACCAGACCATACAAGCAAGCGGCGCTAAAAGGCTTATCTGCACGAGTAGTAGCACCGCCCGGCATACAACCCCCAACCCAACAACCAGCATCAACACCACCCCACCCTCCCCGCCACCCCCTCCAACCTCCCCCCCCCCGCCCCCGACCCCACCCCCTTCACCCTCCTCTCCACCTCACCATACCGCCTCCCCCCCCTCCCCACAACAACAACCCTCCCCACCCCTCCATCCTCACCAACACACACCCACCCCGTCACGCCGCACCCCCACCTTACCACCACCACACTAACCGCCTCGTCCCACTCCACGCCCGAAACACGGTTCTCCCACCCCTCCGTCACGTCGCCCACGCGGCCCGCTGAGAGCGCTGCGGCGCGCAGCGCCGTCGCGGCTGCCACGCGCCGCGCGTGCAGCGTCAGTTGCCGTCGGAGGGTGCGTGCTAGTGTGGGTAGTGGTGGGAGCGGCGTGGGCAGCGGGAGGAAGGGGGGGAGGGTGTGGCGGTGGATGGTGTAGGGGGCGGATTTGGGGTCGTGGGTGGGCGGCGGGAGGGTTATGTGTAGGTAGTGGGGGGGGTGGAATTGCCCTGGGTGGTGGTGGTGTTGGTGTTAGTTTTTGTAGCGTAGAGGGGCGGGGGAGAGAGGGAGGAGAGGAGGGGTGGGGAGACATACGGTTACAAAACACCTCGATCCTGACGCCCAGCAGCGTGGTATGCGGCGGCGACGGGTCGCGGATGGTAAACGTTGTGATGCCGGCGATGCGGTGGAGGCGCGCGATTGAAGCTGCGGCGGAGGCCGTGGTGGAGGCGAACACGGCGCTGAGGTGGTCGGCGTCCGTCAGTGGCTCTTGTGTTGTCTTTTGCGTACTTGTAGCGGTTGTGGTGGCGGAGGCGGGGGAGGAAGAGGCGGGGGATGAGGAGGAAGAGGAGGAGGAGGAAGAGGAGGAGGAGGGCGGGGTGGGTGGTGAGGTGTTTGAGAGGGGGTGCGTGGCGCGGAGGGAGAGCAGCTGCGCGGTCAGAGAGGCCTTTTGGCGCTCGAGGGTCAGGAGCTGGTCGTGGAGGGTTGTGAGTGCGAGGGGCGGGGGCGGCGGGGCGGCCATGGGTGCTGTTTGCGGTGTTTGTGATATTTGGTATTATGTGGGATGGGGATTGTGATGGGTTTCGCGATTGTTGATTGTGGTTAGGGTTTGTGTTTGAGTGTTTGGGATAGTGGTGGTTACACAGGCTGTCTGTCGAGCGATGGACAGAGGCTCTGTTCTGACTTCTGGGCGAGGAAGGGTGATTCAGCAGGGTCGGGTCAGGGCTGGGTGGCTTGCAGGACGTGAGTGAGTGTTTGGGTGTTTGGCAGGGGGAGAGATGCAGGTAAACTACCATACACATGTCGATTCTTTCTTTATTTAGAAGCTGGGCAGGGGTGTGTGAGGCACAGAGAAGTTACATAGGTGGTCACTGCTGGGGAGGATGTATTGTATAGTGGCCGTGGGATATTGCCTATTGCACATGCTCGACACGACACGGAGCTTTGGGGGGTGTGTTTAGCTTGGTGGAGGCACTCTACTTGACGGTGATTGTGGGTGGGTAGGGGAGATTGGAGGGAATTGTGGAGCCGAGAGTAGAGCCTCAGTGTTCAGTCCACGATGAGTGAGAACTCTAGCTATGCGCAGTGCATGCCCGGTGAGAGTGGGCGAGTGAGAGAGAGTGAGAGCTAGCGGGGGCGGGCACCGACACCTCCTACGCCGAGTGAAAGAATGTAGACGGATAGAATTAGGAGAGAGACAGAGAGAGAGACAGAGAGAGAGACAGAGAAACAGAAAGCGCTGCTCTACACCACAGGGGAGAGAGAGGAATACGCGTCCCCCTCCCAGTTACCACATCGATATAACCTCTCTATATCCCCTCCTCCTTTGCACGAATCCCCCTTCGCCCTTTGTCCCCTCTCTCCCCCTCTCTCTCCCTCCTCCCTCCTCCCTCCCCCACACACACGCCCGCACATCTGGCATCTTCCACCGATCGCCGCCCCCCTAACCCTCCTCGTGGCTAGCCCCGAACGAGCCCTCACGACTAATCGATCATTGCCCCCATGTGCCGCTAGCAGCAGCACACTAGCTATAACCAACACCCAAACTGACTGACTGAGTCGTCGTCTGCATGTCTCCAGTACCCTTCGACGACTCTTCCCGCCATATTCCCCTTCTCTCTTCCACACTCCCTCTGCACCACCGAAGCAACAGCCAGAACAACCACCACCACCAACACCACAACGACGACGACCCAGACTACTACGACGACGACGGCGACGACGGCGACGACGACGACGACGGTGTCGAACTCAAAACAATCCACATCACTGACCACCAACAGCCTCGATACAGCACTGACTACGACGACAACGACAACTCAGACGCCGAAGGCCACGACCCGACGACTATGCCCCGAAGTCGCAAAGTCCCCACTACAACCAACAGCAGTGAGGCCAAAATGAACACCTCCTCCTCCGTCGAGTACCGCCGCAAGAACGGCGCCTCCCTCGACAACGGCGACGACGGCACCCCCTCAAGCGCACACCAGACCGAGGCCCTTCTCGAGCGCAGCTCCTTCAGCCTCGACGACGACCACGATGTCAAGCCCGCCGCCGCCTCCTTCCTCACGCTCTCGCTCGCCGACCAGCGCAACTTTGCCCTCCTCGTCCTGCTCTACTTCCTGCAGGGCGTGCCCATGGGGCTCGCAATGGGCTCCGTCCCCTTCCTGCTCAAGCACAAGCTCAGCTACGGCGAGATTGGCGTCTTCACGCTCGCCTCGTACCCCTACAGCATGAAGCTGCTCTGGTCGCCCATCGTCGACGCAATCTGGTCGCGCCGCATGGGCCGCCGGAAGAGCTGGATCGTGCCCATACAGACCGTCAGCGCGTGCATGCTCATCTGGCTCGGCGGCAATGTCGACCGCCTCATGGAGGAGGCGAGCAGCAAGCTGTACATGTTTACCTTCGTCTTCTTTACGCTCGTCATGCTGTGCGCGACGCAGGACATTGCCGTGGACGGGTGGGCGCTCACGCTGCTGAGTCCCGAGAACCTCTCGTATGCGTCGACGGCGCAGACGGTGGGGCTCACGGCGGGGCAGTTTCTATCGTTTACCGTGTTTTTGGCGTTTAATGCCCCGGAATTCTCGAATAGATACTTTAGGACCGTGCCGCAGACGTATGGCCTCATGACGCTGAGCGGATATCTCAAGTTCTGGGGATGGGCGTATCTGATCATTACCCTCGGCCTCGCGCTGATCAAGAAGGAGGAGAAGAACTCCAACCGCGACGGCATCGCCGCAGTCTACAAGACAATGTGGAAAGTCGTCAAACTAAAACGTACCCCCCCCCATCTTCCCCCCCAAAAACCCCCAAAACGTACCCCCCCCCCCCCCAAACCTTTCCCCCGCACCCTCCTCACCCCTTCTACCAATTAACCCCACTAACACACCGCAGACATCCAAACCCTCATAATAGTCAACCTCATCGGCAAAATCGGCTTCCAAGCCAACGACGCCGTCACCAACCTCAAGCTCCTCGACAAGGGCTTCTCACAAGAAGACATGGCGCTCACCGTGCTCATCACCCGCGCAACTGTGGGCGTGCGGCTACCAACTAGGCAGAGAGGGGTGGGGGATGCGATGGCAGCGCGCGTGCTCCCCCAGAATCCCCACGATGGGCTTCATGGCCCCTCCGTCGCCGCCGCACGCCCACTCACCGGTCGTGCTCTCATAAGTAGCCGAGCCATACTGCCAGGTTTCCAGCAGTTCCCATTGGAAACACGTAGGAACTCATGATCGACCCGTAGCGGGCATCTAGGGTAGGGATCAAAACTACACCCCTTCTCAGATCCGTTGACCCCGATTAACGAGTACTTCTGCCCCAAACCTACAATGGTGGCCTTTACCCGGACATGAGCCGCCACGGAACCCGTAGCAACTTCGTGCGTCAAGGACTTGCGAAATTGTATTGCCAGTGAGAGCTCAGAGGCCCAGCACGTCTCGCGAGACAACCCGGTTGTTCACGTACCCTCAACCCCTTAGAGTTAGCCACCCAAAACACATGCTACGTGGATAACTTGATGGCTATGCTCGCCATGGACTTCGTCAGAATAGTATGATGGCCTAAGGAGAAACCCTCAGGACCCTCCCAACAGAGTCAAGTATTGAGTTAGTGCGTGAGGCCCGCCGCCTTGTTACCGAATGATGGCTCACTTCATTCCAAGTGCCGACGAGCACTGATTCAACGCGAACAAACCGCCAACGCATTCGTCAAAGACATCTGCGCGTTTCCACGGACATTCCTGAGGAGCATTCGTCTCAGATAGAGGAAACGCAATTCGTGTCAGCATTCTGGGCGCAATACGACAGGACTGGGGTTCGTAGAATGACTCTGCCACCTCATTCCACCCCCAAACCTCGACGGCAAAACTCCGTAGCGGGACGCAACCAACACCTGGAGGGTTATATTATACGCGCATATACGGATAGGAACAGGCAATGTAACCTGGAAGGACCTGTTACCCCGATCTGTGGAATATGACGTTTCCTGACATACAATGCCTCAGAGAAGGCATACCCTGCGACGGGGCAATCTCGCCGTGGTCTACTGCCCAATTACGGGCTCTCCCACCCCCGCCAACTCCGAACGCTTTGGTGCCTATGCCCAGCGCCAGAGATTCGAACGATTAGACGCCAACGGGAACAACTTACTTTGGATAGATCATCACGGCCTCATGAGTTAGCGAGAGGACACGCTACAGCAGACCGTATAACGAACAGGATGTAAAGCGAATCAAAAGACCAGGACCCGCAGTACAGAGCGGTGGTGTCACTATCCGATCAGCAAAGAAGTGCTTGCTGGACACTCGGAACCTTAGGAGGAGGCCATTCACTCACCCTGGCGGTGCTGGACTAAGTTCACAGGCCAATTTCACTCTCTGACGGCCTGAGATATAGGCAGGTGTCAGCCTATGCGTATGAGTGGTGCAGACTCGGGTTAATAAACAACTGTCTCATACGAACGTCTTATTCCGCGACTCTCAGAGGATAGTAAAGAGGAGAGCGTTTGTGCTCCTTACAACGTCTTTACCTCGAACTAACGCGCATGCTACAGTTCATATGCCGGATAATACTTATAAGCGTAGGACCCGATGCCGTGGCCCCGATCCAGATATTAATCACAAAAATGACGGAAAACGTGACACTATATCGGCACACACCCGAAGCCTAGCATAGAGCTTTGTTGCCAGGACCGAACTATATAGCTATACGACGCTAATTCAGCCAACCGAACGACCCTCACTACGCGGAAGTCAGAGAGCCAGCCGTATGCTCCTGGATACATGACAACTCCGAGCTACACTAAAAACGACAGTACGGTATTAATTCTACGGACGGAGACTAAGCTCAAAGGGCGATAACCTATCTTTCCACTGACCATCTATGAATCTTTTTAACCTCACAGGAGCCTCGCAATTCGGTTTATTTCTCATGTCACCGGTGAGCTAAGGTATTCATACTACAGAGGTCACTTGACGTTAGGCGACGGTCTAGGACAGGGGCGTAACCGTAAGCATGAGAGCAGTGAAGCGCAATCACTAGTGTTCACCAGGCGTCAACTACTGGAGCTTATCATGTAATACAGTCTGAGAGAGACTGTAGCATAGGGACGCCCTATCAATGCGCGAAATCAGTCGAACTGACTCTCGACGGTGTGTAGCATCAAGGAATTCCGACAGGCATTCGAGTGGAGCTTTCATAACGAGTCTGGAGAAGCCAGCGAATCAGGGATGTGGGTTCCGTGAACCAGTGGCTCTGCGCTACCACCGCTGCGTACCTTGCGATATGGGGAAACTGCCTCAAGCAGAGTGTGCGATACCGATCATAGCATACCTGGCTAACAAGTGGCTTTCATCACCGGTGTAAGCCTGATGGGGTGCATGCGCGCGTGTAGTACCTATGCCGCAGCTTAGATTGTAACAAACTCACGCCACCATGGGAGCTTGGTGCCTCATGACGAGCCTACACTTTTTAGCTAATATTGGTTGTGCCTCAACACCGGAACTGTGATAGAGATGGAAGCGTTGTGGCGTTAGCTTCAACTCTCTATCGTGCATAGTCTCAGGACAGCTGCCCCTTCAATACTAGTACGAGGGACCAGAGAATCACAGTCAATGGCCGCTGCCACCTGACGCTTACTATCAATATGTGATAGGTACCGCGCGGGCCGTTCAATAGGGACTGGACAATTATGTGCAAGGTTACCATATGAGTTTACGTATGTACGGACCCATTAGCCGCAATAAAGCGTAGAGCTAACGAGTACTCACATTGCTGGCGCTAGCTAAGTTAGAAAGAAGACACTCTGGCCTACGCACTGATCATCTCTCGAGAGCGGTGTGGCATTCATCTATATTCTTAGTTGACGCGAATTAACACCTGTGTTCAGACGTTGGGGTACCTATTATGAAGTGATGGATAAGTCTGTCCTCGGACCTTGGCCACTAAATCGTGCTAACTGCATGACACAGTGTAGTAAATATCAGGCTATGATTCTCCGGATGACATTGAGTTTATGGGAGGAGAGCTTATCTATCAACACACATCAAAGACAATACGAGGTCGCAAGTTCCAGAGCTCTCGGAGCGTCACTAAATCAATCAAGTCATGTAAATACGCGTAAACGAGAAAGTTCTTCATGCTCTAGCCTGCGCCTTATATCCGGCCAGACGACTACACATGAGAGGCAGGAAGTGCCAAAGCCGTGAGGTCGATGGAGGAAAGCGGTAAAAGAGTGCATAGAACCTATCTACAGAACCAGCCGCCTAAAATTCCGGACATATTACGTCATGGCACAAGCCGGGCCGTACACCAATCCTCAGCCTCTATCACCACTCTATCGAAGTAGCTCAGCGAGGATTATGTACTACGAGTGGAACAAGATAGTAGAGCTCAATTCTAAGAGGCGTCAGATCTCACACGACTCTGATGTATCTCGGTTTCAAGCTGGAGACCTCTTAGTAAAGACCAGTGCATTTGGATAAACATCGGAATGACCCACACTCGATGTGGTGGTGCGCTCATAATAAATGGACTCTCGATAAGCGAGTAGACAGCCATATTATCTCTCTCTCAGGCATCTCGTGAACTGCGTATTTTATATCTTTACGTCCCCATTTATCAATAACTCAATCTGACAGTTCATCCTCATCATCTTACATCAAGGGACACCTGGACCATACTCACAGGAACACACATATAATCAGAACACCAGAGCTCAGCCGCTCACTCAAGCATAAAACAGACATAGCAGATGGAGTCATTCAATACTTCCTGCCGTATGCCAGATCAGTGTCCACCTCCTATCAGAGCAGTAATGTGCACTTGGCCGCCCCAGCAACATTATTCATTCCCGGTACGTGATAACTGTCAACGGTAATGGGTTTTAAGTCCAACGTGCAAACATGTAACGGTGTGCACGATGTATGCTAATTTCCCAGCACTCAATGCCTGAACGCATCCCGCTCCAAAAATGGTGGCGAACCCAATGTCTAACCAGCGAACTGGGAAAGCACACTCAGCTAAGCGGCCTTAATCTATAGCCTCTAGCTGTAGCTACCCCACAGGTGCTTTCACGCCTCTAGCTCTAACCAGTACTGTGTGATTGCTCAACATTGAGTGATAAACGGCCGCATTCGGTTAACACTACATTCAGACTCCCAACAACATGCCCCGACAAAGGTATAGACGCAACAGCTCGACTGCCTATATGTGACAGTATGGCACATCACATGCGAGGTATCTAATAACTATCGACGAAATATCACTTCCACCCCTCTGAGACATACATTCCAAGAAAGCATCGAAACGATAGGAGAAATGTCGGAAGAGAACATTTGTTGAGAAGAGTCACAGATAACCATGGACTGGGATATTAAGGCTAGAAGCCCACAGAGTTACTACGATTTAAACTTCGCTCTAGGGTTACGCGGTAGAAGATATTCGTTTTACAAAACGCACCTAGCCCTTTCGCTATTGATATTCGTATGTATTGGGATGTGGTCCATGCTATTACGGGCGTGCTCACCGAATGCAGCCATCCCTGGAGTTATGCTTATTGCCCGCATTGTATATGCTTATACTATTCAAACTAGGCTTATTCTTGTAAGAATCCAGGGATTACTTTGAGACAAAGCGGAAATACACGTTGCGACAAGCCCGATATATTGAGGCTAAAAGTTGTAGATCACACACGTAAATCTATCCCTACACGATGGAGCGCATCTCCCGAAACCCAGCTCCAGACGCAGGGTTTAAACAATTTGTGTTACAAAACCAGGTACAAATCATCCTAGACATTGTATATGCTTACCATCATATTTTCGAATTTCGGACCATATAAAACCAAGTTAAGTCACCGATAGGACCAATATGAGGCCGAATAATAAGCTATTTACAAATTCCAATGCTGCTTCATGCGATATCTAGTGTCAGAGGCACACATGCTAAGATGCCTCCTGCATAAATATTACACCTCGAAGAACAAGCTACAACACTCCTTCCACTTCCTTCCTCTCCCATTCCAACCGAAAACCCCAAAACAACTCATAGCATGAAAAAATCCTGTACCTTTATTTTTTCTTGTGGCAAACCTCACAAACGCTTCGAGAGCATATATCTCTAAGACTTATCACCATGCATTACAACTTATCGTGTATTGCTACAAGACGTTGGTAAAACAACATTGCGCAAAATGATATGAAATCACATCCTAAACAATGATAATACTGCACAAGTACGTGGAGCTGCGTGGTATGAGCGTCGTATAATAACTCTTCTCCATTCCGAGGATACCCACATCGAAGAAAATTGTATCCATCAAAGCCTTTACCAGCCCATCACAAGTCTAACATCAGAATACTCAGCAATATATCTCCACGCGCGTATACAGAAGCAGTAATATTAATCCCACTACCTGCGATCGTCCAAGGCTTCATCCCCACTATCCTTATGGGACTCAGAGGCATGGTGGACGGGAAGGCCGTGAACGGTAGCATTTACTCTTCCCCCGACAACCAGCCGAAAAAGAAGCCATCATTCTTTATATCTACCCCAACTGTCACTGTGTATAGACGAAGCGTGTACGCCCAAGGATGTAGTACCTCATCGAGGAACTACAGTACCGACCTTTGTGAGTACTAAATACCTGAAAAAGATCTGTCTAGAATGTAGGTCAGCATTCTCCCCACACGAACTCCCGCTCCCTTCAAGCGCACAGAGAATCCACGATTAATACGTGTATCGACGCATCCTTGCAACTCTGCTGGAACTCCACACCACTTCAACGAAGGATCTTCAATACATTCTTCGATCTCTACACATTCTACAGAGAATTAATTACACCAAAATTTCATTAAAAAAGCTGTCATAGGTCTGCCGTTACAAACACGGATACTAAGTCACTTCAACTATGACACCTCTACCGCTGTGCCTAGGAATCCAGAGTGCTATACCGCGATGCGAGCTGATGTGATACCAAAACAGACACCGTCGTTCGACCTCGAAATCGCAGTCGCTCGAAGGCAATGAAGCGTATCCTCACAAATGGTAAGCAATCTTGTAAGTAATACGTGAAATGGCATACGCTATAATTTCTGATTGTATTATTATGAGGAGAGCTGAGCGAGCCGCAGGGACGCTCTTAAAATAATCCTCCGACCTCCAACCATCGTACCGCCGTTCAACCTAAACTAATCCTAGCCCATTTCCACCAAGCCGCAATAAGTCTGACAAGTTGACGTGTGATTTTATCATGCAATACCGCATAAACCACGTGCATGATCTATAAAACTCACCTAATACTATCTACTACAGGACACAGCCTAAGACATTACTACGGAGTACACCCGAAGACCACCCTCTCTCTGCCCCCAATAAAGGTCTGTGGCATCTGGCCACAGATACCTTCTGCAGAAACAGTTAAGATCATCTCTCTCCATATATTGGAAAACCTGCAGCGGACTACACTGTCCCAAGGATATGCCCATCGACGTCGAAAGTACTGACAGTTGCCCCCAACTTGTACCAATGCGCCCAAATAGTGAATAAAGAAGATATAAAAAATACTCCAGGAATGACACCGCTCTATTCACATCCTCTGTGTGAAAATTGGTTATTATATTAATACCGATACACGCTCAACCAAGTGAGAAACCCTTAGTAATTTCTTAATTAATTACTATTTCATTGTATTTGTGACAGTCACTTCACTATAATATATAAAACCACTCAGATAAACTCATACGGTGCCGGACCACTCCGTGTGAGCGCACAACTAGTACGATACAGCAAGAGGACGTAACCCTAGTCACCACTTGACATGAAAATGCGATTTGCCTGAGTTGGGTGTACTTAGTCCGTTGCTTGCGCTCTCACAATTCTCCTATTCTTATTTCTGTGTGTGCTTGTGATATCCTCACACTACCTCGATAGTGAATTTTTCTGTATGCTTTCCGTATCCTATCTTCTTTTATTAACCCTTTGCTTCTTTGTTGTGTTCCTTATGCGTGCGAATGCATGCAGCCGAAGCTTCTAATTAATGGGCTCGAGATCGGTTGAATCCCGGCGTTGCTATAAGTCCTGTTACTTGCATATGAGCTCTAACAATAGGTTGGCGACTGCTTCAATTGCATTTGTGCAAATCCTCCGATCCAGTGTTTATATGTATTAAAAAACCTATAAATTTGTCAATATATTGCTTTAATTTAGCTTCTGTGTTAATAAAACTCGGTCCTTTTATTTCCCATAGCGGATTATGTATGAGATACTGGTGCGTCTTCTTAGTCGCTTAACTCTCGTCCCCTCTGATAGATTCTCTAATAGGATTATCTCCACTACTCAATAGATGTATCAGAATAAGTTTCTAATTTATAGATGACTAATTATGTGAATCAAATCGCGGTGAACCTCATAGTTGGTTCTCCAACTTAGACTGGTTTATATGCGTATCCAAGCGTCTTGACCATTTACAGCTTGCCCTCCTGGTTCATCTTCATCGCTTTACGATAAAACCTTCGCGTCTCCTTTTGTACGTCCAGACCTTCAGATCTAGACTATATCGACAGCTAACTGCGCCAAGGAGACATGCAACAGTTAAGTCCGTATCCTCAGTGTATGGGGGGCTAACTCAATCCGACACCGATGCAGAGAGATAACGTGCATCGCTCCATCAGTCGCATACCTATTTGCATGAGATTACGTGACTTGGAGATGTTACTGCACTCGCACTGATTAGAAGCACAAACTAAGAACTTACGTCTACTGGTAATGTCCCCCGATATCTCTACACTTACCTAGCAAGCACGTGATGGCCATCCTTACGATTTTGCTCACTTGGTAGTTTTCTACAAGGCTGGTTGAGTGTAGAGATCATCGGGCATTCAATGACAACCGCGTTGCACGCTGGGTCTAAATGTGATAGTTGCTCGGCTATAGTTGCGTCTAATTTAACTTGCTTGTACTGTAAATTAGCATAAGTTCTATTTACTAGACTAAACACAACCGCCCAGTGGTTTCTTTGATTCCCAAGTAAATCCGTAGTCAATCATCTATGAAGTTAACGCTAGGTAAATAAAAAACTACAATGAATACATATACATCAATCAAATCACAACTATCATAAACTGCACAAGGAAAGCAGGAGCTTACACCAAGATCAGGCCAGAAGATCCTTATATAGAATAGTATTCCCCTATCTTGCCTATGCTGGTCCATGCCCACGGTTACTCTGATAGTGATAGCTAGCCACCACGTGAGCCTGAGAGTACTTTCCGCCAACATGGCCCCTCAGCGTGTAGATGCAAACTGGGTTCTAAAAAATAACTCTCACCCGCAGTGCGCCTAAACCAGGACTCCGATGATTACTCTATTCCTATCTTTACATTTTTTTGTTCACCCTCCAAACTCACACCCAGCAAACAGTCTGAACCCCACCACCACCTTCGGACCTCACGTCTCCACCAATCTTCTCTCACAACAGAAACCTTCTCCCTCTCCCATTATTATTCTCTCCTTCACGCCTGTACTCCTATTACGCTAATCTCCCTCCTTCCGATGCTCACTATCCTCTCTCCGCCAACACGCTCGCCAGTGCCACTCCATCCAAAACTACTCCTCGGATGCTCCCGCTCACCTATGCCCCCCAAGCCACCTTCATAATCCTCTATCCCCTCCGGCCCCAAAGGAAAACAAAGACCATTCTCCTCTGAATACCAAATGAGCATATCTCACACACGTCTCTAAAACTGACCTAACACCCTGAGCTCCGGACAGATTCTTGCATTCCCAAATGCACTGTCGAAACAAAAGCAGGTGCACCTTGCCTAAAGTATCACAAGAATGCCCGGTACGCTTCGCATATGAACGCCTTCGCCTGCATTGCTTCTGGCAACTCGTTCCCTTATCTTGCTGGCAACGATATGCAAAACGCCCACCTAAGGTGTTGAGGTTTAATCCCGTCGTCCCGACCCTGTGAATTCAAACAAGTATAGATGAAGTAAAGTTGGGATCACCGAAGACTCCTAGCGTTCCAGCAAAGCCTGGAGGCGCGTGAGCGCGCCGTTTGGCGGCGCACCACGGCCGCCGGTTGTTTGGATGGTCGTGAGGTTTATAGTGGATGTAATTCATGTGCCGCTAGTGTGGCGCACCCATAATACTGATGTTATTAAAGTTGAGATTCAAAACAATGAAAATTATATAATATAGTTTGTGACTATATATAAAAAGAAGATAGGTCATTAATCTTATTCTTTATTCATTTGGGCGCCATTGGTCACTGGGAAAGTCTTCTCTTGGGGGTTCTTGATGGTCCGCTGCGGTTACATATGGAGAAATGTCTCACTCCAAAATCGGAATCACGAACACTTTTGCAGAGTGGCTGTACCATTTAGTTCTTAGAGAAGACTAGTCATAGCAACGTTGTAGAATAGGAATACGTCATACTTGTCACTAGGGTCAAAGGACTAGGATATTAGGAAGGAAGCGAGGATAACCCTCTCTGCCTCCTCCTCATCATCAATACAATCAGAAATAATCATCTCTCGTATTACTTCAAGATGCTTCATATCGATACTGCCTGCACACGAGCACTACCTTACATCGACGACAAACTACACGTGGAAAGGTGTGCCTTATGAGTATGTACGTTTAACACGCACCAAGTGTAAAAAATGGGTTCTTAACAATGTAGATCATAAGCTGAACAGTTATCTGGAGTTACCATCATATCATGCGCAGCGATTGGTTTGAAGGAACAATCATAATTCAGACTTATAACAGTGCCTAGTCCAGGTACATGCGTACACTCACAGTCATTTCCTATGTATAAAAAGCTTCTTTTTCTGTTGTCGGTGAATAATTCACCGTACCGACAATCTTCATCAGCCCTAAAGTGCCGAGACGAATGTATGACTCCGCATGACATTCTTTTTCTGTGCCACATACATACGATACGACAAATGTCAGTACACCACGTTTTCAAACGTCTGTACAATACACCTATGTAGATCTAGCTTAAATTCTCAGGTTATACACACATAATAATCACATGTACTTAGTTTTGGGTTGTGGAGGAGGAGGAGGAGGAGGAGGAGTGTGTAGCTTGTCTCGAGGTAATACCTAACTACAGCCCATAGATATCGCCATGAAAGCAGCATTGGATTTGTAACATAGCTTATTATTCGGCCTCATATGGCCTATCGTGATTAACTGGTTTTATATGGTCCGAATTCGAAATATGATGGTAAGCATATACATGTTCTAGATGATTCTGTAACCTGGTGTAACACTAAATTGTTAACCCTGCGTCTGGAGCTGGTTGGGAGGATGCGCTCCATCGTGTAGGGACTAGAGTTTACGTGTGTGAATTTCTACCTCTAGCCTCATATATCGGGCTTTGGTCGCAACGTGTATTTCCGCTTTTCAAGTAATGATTCTTATAAGAATTAAGCTAGTTTGAATAGTAAGATATAAATGCGCACATCCCCAGCGATCGCTCGGTGAGGCCCGTAAGCAGGACCCCAACATAGCATTCTTGTTGAGGGTGGGTTGTAAAGTATCTACCGGTACCAGCGAGTTTAATCCGTAGTACACTCTGTGGGCTTCTTTAGCCTTAATTCCAGTCATGGTTTGTGACCTCTTCTCAACAAATGTTCCCTCTCGAGTCTCAATCCCCTAGAGATTACAGTTTATATCTCTTATTGAGCATCACGACGCCAATTTCTGCGCATTTATTACGTACGAAGCTCGGGCCCAGAGTTCAGAGCTAAGACCTGGACCCAGAACATGTTTAGCCCCAACTATTCTTCCTTGGACTTTGAGGCTTCAGGCAACGGAAATAGAATCTAGATTAACAAAGCTCCATATGAAGTACTGTACCGAATAATAAGCGGCCAGCAATTAGTTCTATAACCTCTAAAGATTGAATTCCTTATCTTATAAATTCTCTTGCGTTCATATAGGTGGTTCCTTATATGTGGTAATGTCCATGAATCTCGTTAAGATGCCAAGAAGTATTCTGATATTGACACCACCGGCATACCCCGCTTACCAGAAATAATCTTGATTGGTTGATATTTGATGTCGAAAACCGGTCCAAGAGGTGAAGAGGCTAGTTACCACGATATTTCCATACGCGTTCTTAGTTTTTTCTATCCCGCTAAGGCCGGTAGTGTTCTAGGGGCGGAGAGACTATTCTGTTTGTGACCCGAGCTTCTACTCGATGCAAGGGATGAGGTTCCCAAATATACCTACCTGATCTAACGGCGCGTGTACGAAGATCGAAGAACATCCACCATAGGAGCACAGGAGTTAATTGCGCCTACTAGCTAGACACCCTTGGCGATCGTGGTAGGCTATATAAATAACTCATGTGCGTAGCTGATATATATGTGCATCATTCGCTGAACGTTCAGAGAAGGCATCCAATATTGCCTCGTACTCAATCATCCAAAGCTCATCTATCACATCCTTAACTTTCAAATAGCTCAGACCAGGCATCAGTTTTTCGCATACAAGGCAGTCCTGATAGATGAGAGGTGATGACATTGCTGGCAGTTCTCATATCGCACCATACCCGGTGGTAGCCCCAGAGCTGGTTCGAACTCCGATCCGGCTTTCACATGTATGTGCGGAATTCTGACCGAGATATCGGACTTTTTCGGGCCGGGCTACTCCGCTTTTACACATGATGGCTGTGATTCGACGCTCTCATGATTGGTAGGCTGCTAACTAATCTTAGTTGTAAGGCAGAAACGTTGAGGTCCGATGAAATATGCTTTTTATGCCCTTCTCCGCTGATAATACTCTTTTAGATTAGCTCAGCTTTGGCCACAAGGTTAAGAATTATAGTTGAAAAACTATCATTGACGTCTTGTCATTGCTGTGATTAAACGCCACCAGTTGAGTATCCCAATTAGTTTTATAATTTTTAGCCAACTCTTTACTTTTCTGTCGCGTTAAACTCTTTTGATTTTTACAGTCTCACAACGGTTCCTGCCTTAATTACGGGTAAACGCAAGTTGAAAATGTGGATGGTAAGGGTACGATATCATGTCCGCACACACCATCGTTTTGAAATATTTCGGATAGAAGCCCGAGTTCGCCATACAATAGGAGCGGTAAGGAGGCCGCTCAGGCCCAGGGGGTGTCTTTGCTGGTTGATAGCCCAAAAGCCAGAGGTATACCTAGGTTGATATCCTACCAGGACAGAGCGGCATAAGTCTAGTGGATGAGGCGGCGAACCTTCAAATATACTTCATTAATTATGAAGGATATGCATGATAATGAGGTTTGCTGAGTAACTTGAGTTGTAAGTCTATCACCTCTAACATCAAGGGTAATATACTGTATTCTGATATACAGATATTCAGCAGACACCTAAAATTCTATGAATGTAGACTGTACCTGTTGCTGTTGAACCCCCGATCTTTTGCTGTGTGTGTCAATAGACAAGACTCGCTGACCCGCCTAAATGCGTCTTCAGATTTCTCTGGGGGCGTTATAGGTATGTGATACCATGAACAAACTGTTATATACAATACCTAGCGTTTTCTGCAGCACATTACAAATTTGAGAGCTTCAAAAACCTCCCGGCAATAACAGCATTTGGACGACATATCATCCTAACTAAGGATTCACAAAGTCCTGGAAGCTCTGTTAGATCTAGCAGAAGCTAGTGTACCCAGTTACGAATCTGGCTGTCATGGCGAAAATATTAAGAGTGAGAGTACTATGACCGATATACCAATCTGCCTCGAACTATCAGCTCATAATTATCCCTCGCCAGAGAGGTCAACCAGCCAAGCCTATTCTTACCAACGACTGAGATTATCTTCTGATGTATAGAATTATTTTCGGAAGCCATAGCGTGAGGGTAAAAAGGGGAACGTATAATTTTTCATCCCCGTAGTTGATATACATATTAAAACGGAGTTTTTAATATGCTTTGTTTACCATAATATATCGAACACTACCCTCGAGGCTCTCGAGATGTGGCCAATAAGGGAATTACACATAAGACGATCCCCACTTCTGGCTTTAATAGCTTGAAGTTCAATTCACACTATACTACCATACTACAATTAATGCAATCTCGCTCGGCAAATTCACCCAGGATATCAAGGGACTTGTATACCTTTTAACTACCTAGGTCAGGTAGAGATATATGCCAAGCAACGTTATCCTATCCTCTAGTTGTCTATTAAGCGAGGATATCGCTTACGTGACAAGGATAAATATATTTATCTCTTTCTCCATTTCCTCAAACAATCAAGGTACATACACCTAATTAGCGGAGGTATCTGGAAGACCTTGCCTTACTAGTCCGGTAGACTTCTAAACCACGGTTCTTTATGACATAGTCATCATACGAACTAAACATCAACTTGTCCCCACTATCTTAATTCTAGGAAGCGTAGATGCTGGGGTTCCCAAGGAAGGAAGATTCGGTGACTATGCAGGCGGAAGTAGAGCCAGTGGGGGAGGCAACTCAAGACACGGGGGCCCGTTATGTGCTGAGAGTTATTGTTAGAAGCCAGTTGCACAGTGATATGCAAGTATCGGCAGCGTGTTTAGCTACCAGCTGGGCCCGTCTCGATTTGGCTCCCAGCCGCGCTGTGCTTGGCGCCATCGGCGGCTAGAGCGCCTCCTGAAATTGTCCAGAGCCTTTTTCTCTTTCAAGATTTTCAAATCGATTCGGTTTCGAGATTTTCTGAGGCCCTCGCCAGCAGCAGAAGTCTGCATGCAGCCTAGTGAGCGGCGAGTATTATTTGCCTCGGATGTGAGGGGTAGCTAGAGAGTGGAGGTGGGAGGGGATTTTCCGCTGGTTCCTCTACCTAAGTTATCTGAGAGCCTTATAGGTTAGTGATTATCTCGTCTCTCTAGCCTTATGCACAATCTGTACTCCCAGCGTTCGGTAACTGGAAGTGGATTCGAATCGCCCCGGTTCATAGTCGCTCACTCGAGCTCCAGGCCGAGCCCAAGACCTCCCCCGACAAAGGATCAACATGAGTACCATCCAAAATGATAGCCACGAGGCTGATGTTGATGCTGATGGCAACCCCTCCCATAATAGTGGTGATGAGGAGGACGATAGTAGTGATGATGGAGATGAAGAGATGAAGGTAATGACAAGGACATGGTGGATGGAAAAGCTTCGCAGTTGTCTTCCGCTAGGAAATGAATGACGGTTCAAATATGAACACGTTACAGAGCTACATATATAATCTACAAAACCTAGCTACCTGCCTCAGCACGGCGCGCAGATCAGAGTGATGAGTTCTACTTCCAATGGAAGGAACTTCCTTACTCGTCCACAAGCCCAACCCACGAGACCCAACGACTAGGACTTTCCAAACCACCATTAGTACTAGTACTCGCATACTTCTTACGAGAGAATTAAAAGTCATTCCAAGGCAAATATCTCGTACCGATCTGTTCTAGTTTGACCAGTCACAAAGTCGCTTATTTGGTTGTGTGGATTCTCGATTGGACCAGTCAGCCACTGCTACGAATCGTTACGACCCCGCAGCAGCCAACAATCATAAAAATATGTTGGTGTAGATCATCCAGCGTGTGATCTATCTCGTTTGAGGATTTATCGGTAATAAATCTACCATTGATTGTGGATTTTAGACCTTAGAGTAAGTCCACTGCACTGGTCAACTTAGGTTATGCTAGAAAATTTCGTTCCAACCTGCGTTGGCTGATACGGACAGACCCCAATCCCGTAACTTCAATTCCAAGTCACATTGGGTCTTGCAAGAATGAATACCAGATTAAGAAGGTCTTGTGATCTTAAGACGAGAAGGTGTTGACAGGATGGTGGGAGGGGATTGTATCTCGCACTGTCTAGAGGTAGGTATGTACGCCTTGAGGAAGTCTGTATATCACATATGCAGGTCCTCTACCTACACCACATACCCAATAATAATATTATCGCCGAAACATCAGGGATTACCACAATTAATACTAACCACGAAGTACGAAACTCCCAGGTCCAGTCAAGAGAAGGACGCCGTACCCTATTAGCCTAGTGAGTAGATGCGAAGAAGTACAAGGCACGCCTTAAGGTCTGAAGAATGCCTCCTCGTCACCAGACCCAATATTCTCGCTACTGACCATACCAGCATGGATCATATCATATCACTCGATCCAATCCTTGCCTATTGGAAGATAGGAGCACGGATAGAGTATAACTCTTATAAAACCTCATAAGAACCGCTCTCAGGTCAACGCCTGAATATGGTCCACCCTGGACCTATCCGGAGATATCCTCCGGATCCGGCGCCGCCAATTGAAATGGTACCACATGCAGTGCACCCCAACACTGCTCACCTATCTCAGGGCCGCCAGGTGATGTATCAATCAGACATAGTGCGTTTGGAATGTCACAGGTCCCTAGGTCCATTCATAGTCTATTTAGGCTATGTCAAATCTCAGCATGCGATTTTACATAAAACTCACGGGGTCAGTGAAGCCTTTAGGTGCATCACATTGGGGACGCCGAAGAGGCAGTAGGATTTCTTATTCCGATAGGCCCTGAAACAACTTCAGTTTTGACCCACAAAAAAGGTCTGAGTGTCCTTTCACAAATAGTGAACCAAAAGAGGACAATCGATAGAGCGCTAAGGATGTGACCTGAAATGACTCTGGTTGTGCTCCACTGCAGATGCACCTCGATAAATTGGTTCGGCGATGGCCGAATACCTATTGATTGGAGCACCAACCTGGGAATTACAGGTTGGGTGAGAACAATGTGTGTTTTTAAGCAATTCCGCATATTTTATATTATGATATATATAGATGGAAGTGGTATTGAGAGACTTAGACCGAAGCTTAAGGAGAAACAAAACGAACTGGAACCTAAATAATACCAGAGGCATCGCCCATAATAGACTGTACCCGAGATTTTATACTGATAGTTGCGATAAACGAACAAGTATTCTCTAGCTAGATAAATCTTCTATGGTTAACGTGTTGTGATTCAAAAGGCACAATCCTTTACCCCGCAAGTCAACCAAGGGCGGCAATGAAAAGGAATATAGGAAGAGGCAATAAGTTATTCCCTTTGAGTTGGTCGGCGTCTTACTCCATGGGCCAATAATGATAATGTCAAAATAACTTTAACTCACAAAGATCTCCATTCGCACAGATCTGATACCTGTCTATGTATGCAGTCCTTCATGTGGGCGAGCATTGCGAGATTTGGGTTGCGGTTCGGGGGCCACTGGATGACCAAATCAAGGCCTTTGCCTTTAGGTGGTCTCCCACGGCTGGACTATCGGTTAAAGGCTGATTAATAGCGGGGGTCAGGCGAGCGATCACTGCGTTAACTGCGCACGTAGAGAATATTACAGGAGGTCGCAATACGTGCTAAATTCAGACGAAGGGGTTATAGGTTAGAAATGAGATAACGCCGGGCGAAGTTTCATGCACAAGGCAATTTTATTCAAACCTGGGGTGGCCAGCTCTTATCTGTTCCTGGAGGGAGCAAACCACTCCACGCTGAGTGCAAGCACCGCAGCCACTAACCTTTACGTGCCTATCCATTCCTCCAACTAACAGATTGCACGGCCTATTGTACTTTTCACAAGCCTCACACCCCGGCGTTGATACCTTAGTATAACTATGCCGACCATCAAAGGTAATTAAGCCCTCCAAATATTTCCCCTTGATAACCTTGGCACATATCCAAAGCTCACGACAAGCGTCCTCAACGCTAGCGAAGTCCCCGAGGTCTCGGGTTGGTGGTATGACCTGGTATCGATCCAAACGCCGGATGGGTGGTGGGGCTGGGCGTGTTCTCTTGGCGCCACGGCAACCTTCGTTGGGGGAGGCGGGCACAGACAGCGGTCCAGGTTGAGTAGGAGATGGCGGCGGTCCATCGGGTTGATGAGCAGATGACGGTCCAGCAGCTTGATTGGCAGAAGACAGCTCGGCAGGTTGACGATAAAACAACGGTCTAGGAAATTGTGGGGCAGGCCACGGTTCAGCAGGTCGACGAAGAGATGGCCGGCCAGCAAGCCGAAGAGGAGAGTCTTCGATAGGCGGTTGCACACGGCTCTCCTGCTGTACGATAGTAGACGCCTTACGCTTGTTGGGTGGGCCAAGGATGGACGGGGCGCCATGGAGGAGAGCGAGCTGGCGGATGCTTAAAAAAGCTCCGGCCGCCGCTGTCTTGTAAACGTCGTCGAACAGACCTCTGAAGAACAGAAACATCTCCCTTGGGTCGTTGGGGACGTCGAAGTACTCTCCATACATGGACCATATGCTAGTTCTGCTGTCTGCGGTGGAGGCCGTGGGCAAGAGTTAGCAAAAGTGATAGTATATATAGGATAGATCCATTAACAAGCGGCCCATCGACAGAACGCTTCAACCGTCAAGCCTTACCTTGATTCTCGGCGTCGTTCCCAGTCGTGAATGTGTACGGAACAGCCTCGGGACTAATGGGCAGCGCAGCGATAGTTGGGACAGCTGTCCTGGGACTCCCGGCACCTTCAATCTTCTTGTACGGAACAATCTTGGGGCTATTGGGCGGTTTAGCAACAGTCGTACTGAGATCCTCATCATCGTCCTCAACTTTGATATACGGAACAGACTTGAAGAAATTGGGAGGTTTAGAGACAGCGGGGACAGCCGTAAAAGGACTCTCGGCGCTGTCTAGGTTGGTCTTGATGTACGGAACAGCCTCGAGCTTATGAAGCAGTTCGGCGACGGTAGGGACAACAGTAGGGGTGGAAGTCGGAGTAAACTTCAGGGCGGCGACAGTAGGGACGACAGTAGGGACGGTCAGACCGGGATCGTCCCTCCATACAAGCAGAATGCGCTTGGAGGGAGGCTCAGATGGCGACATGATTGCTGATGAACTAGCCGAAAATGAAAGGATCATGAAAGGACAAATAAAACTGTGCTTTGTGTGGGGGAAAGCCGTCGTCTGTTACGATTTAAATTTTTCGCCTGCATTGTTGTTCGCCGCTTTTCTATGGGAAGTGGGCTCGTCTTTTGGGGGCGAAATCCAATTCGACGCAGGTGAAGCCACAACAAAAAGCTGTCGATGTAGCCTTTGACGATGCCCGTAAGGTACTTGTAAAGAAAGCCATCTCGATTTGTTCTCACAATGCCGCACTGGACTGACGTATGATTAGTTTCCCGTCCTATCTGGTACATATTGTGACCTTTTTCTACTTACAGCTCGCTGCTTGGAGATACTTCTCTGAAGAGTAATGGAATCATCGACGCCGATAGCCAAAGCACCACGCGGAGTAAATAAACAAAAATGAATCTGGCTTTCCATCTCCTTGCATCTGTCAGTTTGTTGTCTCTCCCCCTCTCCCTCTCACTCCGCAACCATCACCGACGGGCATGTACTCTACACCTACTGATTACACAACCAATTGAGGGTACCCGGAAACAGGGAGATTGACATACAGGCGGCGAGATACCTTACAATTGGCTTATCCGTACTCAAGGTAAAAAGTTATGGCGGGCTAGTCACGAGGCACTTCCGACTACAGTCATATGCCGATCTCACGAATCAGCAGAGGGATCCCGGGGAAGAGTTTTCTAGATGAGGAATTACCTTGCAACCTTCCGGATGATCGATCGAGATCTTGCGGATGGGTTATTCGAACCGGGGGATTGGGCTGTCGGATTTATTGATTGTACATGTCTGCCGGGCATACTCTTGAGTTTGCGCGAGTAATGGGATTTGAATCGGAAGGCTGATGGATTCTTGTTATCTATATTTGCTTACCACATGTAGTAGTACTTTCTATCCCCATTTTAGATAAAGCGATTGAGTCAACCTATATTCCCAAGACTTATAATAATGCCATTGGCGTCAAAGATCATCACCGTAAGCTATATCGATAACAACAATTATCAAATCATAGCGGCCGCGGACATCTCAACCTGAACTCGCAAGCTTATCTTGGTGCAATTAAAGTAGCACATGCCCACGATCTGGAGAAAACCAGTGCTTCTATAATCCTGTCTAGGTCATATGAGCTTTCAGAGTTTCTAACGCGTAACTAGGTCAGCTGCCCCCATTGGCCAATCGCAAGCAATAGCTCAAGTAATGCTATATATCCCGTTATGGATGCGGGAAGGGGGGCATCATATCACTCGACTCGTGCGCACCGAGGATCGGGAAGGTGCGCAACCATAGACCTAGATTGGTTTGTTGGTAGCTAGCTGTCATCACGTGCGGGCGGGCGCGCGAGTGATGAGTGGTGAGCGGTTACTAAATAATAAACAATAGAAAAGTGGATACAAGCGAGATGGTCTTGGCGTCTCTCTCGACACACTCGAAACATTTCGATTCCTGTATACACATACTATTATTGATCACGAGAATTAAGGGGAAAAAACAAAGGCTATAGTCAACTCTCCCTATAGCTATGACGGCCCTCACGCGCACACTCGGACTCGCTGGCGGAGGTGTAGTAAGTATGTACTACGGTCCGCATGCTGTAACCGGCCGGAGCAGAACAACCTGGTTTGATTCAATAAGATCTGTCAAAATACTCCCCCACTTCGGCTGCAATTCCGGGGGAGGCATCACGTGTGTGTATGGTATTCTATATTGCTATATTGCTGACGGATTGCGTTTTTGTCTTTCTTCATAAGACGTTGACAAAGCGGTGCACCCAGAACCCAGGCGCTGCCAATATACGCACGTACGTGCATAGTAGAGGGAAGATACTAGGACACACCTCTCTGCTGTGAGATTGCACAACTCCTTGGCCTTCCTCTCCCAGCCGGGGCCATCTCGGTGTATTTAGAAGACAGGTTGCTGGAAAGTCCGGGGCGGCTTTCCACGACAAGATGTTTCCCGGAACGACGCGCTGCAGTTACCGGCGGGTTATTTTTCTTGGCGCAGTGTCTGGTTCGCATTGTTTAGGCACCGCGCGCCCGATTAGCCGGACGGGTGAATCCACGAAAGGCAGCTTACTGGGGAGTCCCCTCCTGTTCCTCCGAGAGTAGGACGCGGAGGGTCAGTGGGGGGGGGGGGGGGATTGCACGATATATGTACTCTATGTGCAGCAGCGGTGTCGGTGGTGAGGGTGGTGGCATGTTAATATGGGGGTGAGAATGGGGGATACATGTAGTTAATAGGGGAGGGGATGTGTGCCTGTAATTTAGGGCTGGGCCGTACTGTTCTGCGGGGGGGGGGGGGGGGGCCGACCACCAATAGTAGAACTACGGTTATAGAAGGTGGGGGGGGGGGGGGGATCTAGGTGTTGCTTGTTGTGGTTTGGTGTGTCAGGTTGACAGGCACAGCTGTACAGGCAGGGGTTGGTTGCTGGGAATGATCGAATGTCTGAATTCTTGGACTCTCTCTAGCTGCGACAACCGTTTTGAAGGCTCGAGCAGAACGTACGAGGGAGTAGCCTGCACCTGCCCTATTATTCACAGATAGTGCAATTATTGACTACCACTAGATAATTAGAGTCTTTACCAGGCGTGTCTGTTTTAACAACCGACGTTTTAGAGTTATAACGTTAAATCACAGTCAACATTAAGCTACCTACATACATGTACCTAGTCAGCGCCATGCCAATGCTAGTGCTGATCTCCTCAAAACCGCTAACACTATCATTTCTCGCGCCTGCTTTCTTTCTTGGCCTTTCAATATATTTTTTCCAGTACAGCGCCGCACAAAATATCCGCAGGCATTCGGGCCCGGAGTGCCTACTACCCCACGGACCCAGACGAACATGAACATGGTGATATTATATTGTCAGGTACCTGAGCCAAGAAAAAACCCAATATCACCATCGGAACTGCAGCACCAGCTTCCCTAATCCCAGCACGCCACTATCAAACTCCTTTTCTCCCTAGAGACCTCTCTCTATACGAAGATGAAAGGAGAATTAGAAGGGGAGGGGGGAACATCTATATAACGGCCTTCATCTCTCCCCAACTCGACTTCCCCATCCTCATCATCCTCCACTCCTTCACTCCCCAACGATGAAATACACCTTCTCTCTCGCCGCGGCGGCTGCCGCCCTCCTCAACGCCTCCGGCACCCTTGCTCACGGCTACGTCTCCGACCTCACCATCGGCGGCACCACCTACACCGGCTACCTCCCCTACAGCGACCCCTACTACGCCACTCCCCCGGAGCGCATAGTGCGAAAGATCCCCGGTAACGGCCCCGTCGAGGACCTCACCTCCGTCGACCTCCAGTGCAACGGTTACCTAGGCAGCGGGTCTGCGCCCGCCCCCCTCTCGGCCACCGTCGCCGCTGGATCATCCATCTCGCTCCACTGGACCACCTGGCCGGACAGCCACCACGGACCGGTCATCACTTATCTGGCCAAGTGCCCAGGCGCGTGCAGCAGCTACTCGCCGGGCACCGCCGCGGTGTGGTTTAAGGTTGCGGAGGCGGGCAAGTTGGCGGATGGAACGTGGGCGAGTGATCCGTTCATTACTGGGCAGGCGTACACGTTCACGGTGCCGTCGAGTCTGGCGGCTGGAGAGTACATTGTCAGGCATGAGTTGATTGCGCTGCACTCTGGTAGGTTTTCTTGGAATTCGAGGATTGGCCGTATGAACATAGACTAATGAGAGTAGCATATGCGTACCCCGGAATCCAATTCTATCCTTCGTGCTTCCAGATCACCGTTACTGGTGGTGGTTCTTCGACTGGTCCTTCGTAAGTCCTCCTGCTCGAGCAAAGTTACCCAATTTCAAAGTCAAGTTCAAATATTAACATTGAGAATAGAACCAAGGTTGCCTTCCCTGGTGCTTACACCGCCACCTCCCCCGGTATCGTCTTTGATATCTACCAGGGCACTGGTACATACACCATCCCCGGCCCTACTCTCTGGACTGGTTAAGCGGTGGGTGTTATTTGTAATAGCTTCGTATATATATATAAGTTTAGTGGGGACGAAAAAAAATAGGAGTGGTGGGTGGGGGGGTTTGGCTTGACGCCGTTTTGTATCTAAATTATATTCAGTCGTTTATTCTCGAGAGTTGTCTGTGCCTGGTCGTGAGCGTTGAGGCGCTTCTTGTGAAAAGTGACAGATGGCGTGAGATCTAGAGGTGTGGGAACTAGTGGTATGATATAAAAAAAAAAAACCTAAACTGCAGGTTTTATCTTTACTGGAGTTCTAGTATAAATTCCTACCCGAGCCTCGAATCACCAGTTTGCAAGTAAAACTCGAGAATCGAACTTATTCTTTGACTTGTAACTTCTTGCGAGATAGAGGGTTGATCGAGTGCTCGGGTTTTTATGTTTGCATGCCATTTGACATTAGAGGGGTTCATCTACTTGTACCCAATTTGGCTGAATTCCTATTGGTATGGACAAAGTGCACGGCTGAACCCAGTTACGCGGCTCTGCAGGGCGTCTCGTGGCACCAAGGATTTATGTACAGTACGATGCCAGTCGTGAGCGTCAGGCGCCCCCCGAACCATCACGGGTACCAGCACAGCAACCACAATTGATCCTTTGGAGAGCTGAATTTTTGTATAGTTATTGAATAGTAGAGAAATAAAAATAATTTGACATTTAATATCTTGTGTACCAACCCGCCGTGAAAAGGTTGTGAAAATTTGGTTGCGCGTGCGCGTTGAGACGCCGCGCCTGACGCTCACGACTGGCATCGTACTGTACATAACTCTCGCTAAGCGTAATTGAGAGCCAATCAGAACAGCCCTGATCACAACAGCTGCGGAATAGCTAGATACTGGATGATTTATATCGAGAACCTCGTTCTGTGGGTCCCAGACAGAGAAATTGGAGATGAATACAATACATATGTATTTTTGCCGTTAATTGTTTTTCTTCGACGCACCATATGACGCTAGAAACAACATGTCCTCATTCCAAGCGCGCTATCGGACACATGTTGAGCCACATACATCACAGTATCGAACTCGACCACGGTGTCACAACCTGAAGGCTCCTGGGCTTCTAATAAACCATACTCGCCTGTTTACATCTCTACAGTCTCCATCGCGACCGAAAAGAACAGAACCTCGGATCAAGTCACTCACCTAACGATCCACCAATACCCGAAATTTCCTTCATCCCCGATGGATCGATAAGCAATACGGAACTTTAGGAAACCTAAGTGAGCTACTGGGTATGTAGGAACCCTACGTTTTTTGATCTTTTGACATTTTTGGGGGTTAGGCTTGGCAACAACTCATTGTGGGCGACGTGGTCAACCTCGATCCTCTAATTAGGATTAAACTTTATAGATGGAAGCTTTAGAAGGAAGTTACGAGATTTCCTAGCTCTGCTGAGTTATGGGATATTATAAATTGGAGATGGGAATTGGTATCCAGTACTGTGCGCGCGCACACTGACATTAAAATAAACATGATCCTATTCCCAAGATCAACCGCATATGATATGTCAAATCCAATCTTCGTCGACACACAGTCCCTGACTCTCAAGCAAACACCGAAGCCTTGCACCATAACCCAACCAGGGTTACATCTCAATCTCATTCTTCATACAACCTGGGCCATCGATCTCCAATCACAGTCGATCACTCGGTGCCCAGACAAGCTTGGCACGAGGATCATGTTCTATATTTGGACGGCAGGCTTGGCGCGCGTCGGGAGTGGCTGCAGTACTGCGGTGGTTGCATGCCGATTCTATTTCTGACCCCAGCGTCGTACTGGCTACCACGGTTTGGATTGGATATAAACTTTAAATTTCAATAACCCCCTCTTTAATTGCGACTAAGGAAGAAAGAGAAAGACGCGGGTTGAGATTGAGAGCTGAGGCTCTAGATCTACTGGCTGATAAGGCCCATATGCCATGATAGGGGAAAGGATGTCCGTACCCCTAGCTATGATGTGCATGTACTGCAAGCAGCCATGTTGCATCAAAAATAACCAACTCGACGAATGCAGTAGTACCAAATCTACTGTCTCGCCGG
Organism: Morchella importuna; assembly: GCF_003444635.1. Taxonomy (NCBI): domain Eukaryota; kingdom Fungi; phylum Ascomycota; class Pezizomycetes; order Pezizales; family Morchellaceae; genus Morchella; species Morchella importuna. Next base: position 82,886 of record NW_025763466.1, on the reverse strand, counting down.
TACACCATAGTACCTACAATACCATATATCCTGTCGATGCACCTCCACGCAGTGCATAATAAGGCCCACGATCCAGACCCCATGCCCAACTACGCACACCGCGAGCTTGAGAACGCTTCTATCAGAGTCCTCCGCAGAGAATAGTAATCTAGGCCTAGCCTTGGACCTTCCCGAACCGGGCCAAAGGCAGAATGACGGGAATTACACCTTTCAATGGCAGCTGACACGTGTTCATGAGTTGAAGCTTTTACATACAGCTAGCCGGATCAACTTCTTAATATAGACTTGATATCGAGACTGAAGTGTAGTTCATGTGGACCTGGAGACCATCCCCACGTAGTAGAGATGTAATTGATCTTTCTGCCTGCTGAGCCAGCAGCCAGCCAGGGAGTTTCGGTTGGCTTCTAGAGCTTGGACGCAATATATCACTGACCTACAATACGTGGAGAATGAGACCGTGCATGCATAGCTAGATAATATCGTGACCCTATAATGCGTTTTGAGCTTGATTCTGAGCAGACCGCTACTGACCCATGATCGCCACGCACCCACCCCAGCTGCACACTAAATGTTTTCCATGGCTCACCTATACAAGAACCGAGTCCAAACTCACATTCAGTTTCTAGTACCTTCGATCTACCGCCCCACCATGGTAGGGTCATATCCTAGGGTTAGGGTTTCCCAATCGTGTCTAAACACTATTTTTACCCCCGCCCCGTTTCCTCCACGAGAGCACGAGCCCGATCCCAAGAAACGCAGTCAGTAAGACAAGGCAGTCCCGATCTGGGTCCCGCACAAAAGTCTGCCTGGAAATCTTGATGATTTTGTGTGAGTAACCGGCGCACTGCTCGATGATCATTTTTTTCCCCCATCATTTTCTTGCCTTGCGTTGGAGACACACAACACAATGGTCGGCTTTCACTCATCCGTGGGTTGGGCAGCGCAAACTCCGTGCTCTCGTACGAGAGGTGGAGAGGAGGTAGGTTATGTAGGTGGTGGTGGTGGTGGTGGGAGGGGGGGGGGGGATTAGACTGATAATTGCGGTTTCAGAGTCTAAGCCCTGCTTGCACCCCCCCCCCCGGGTGGATCCAAAACGGCGCTAGGCCAGCTTTGGGAATTCATGGGGTGTGGAGGGGGGGGGGAAGAAACGAGTGCTGTAGAGCGTGATGGTAGATTATAGATACATGTTGATACATAGCTGGGTCGTGATAGTGTGCGCACCCATGGAGACGGACCCTGCGACATGGCGATTCATGGAATGTCACTCGGTGGGCGTTTGTATGTAGCTTGTTGCTTGCCAAGACCGCACTTGCACTTTCTGGGGTTGCTGAGAATAGAACCCTTAAAAATACGATGATATCATGCGGATCATATCGTTCTATTTTCGATCGAAGCAGAACCACTGTCAACGCGGCTAGCTCGTATCTAATCGGTTCTCATGTTCATGTCCATACTTAACGGTAACAAGTCCCCGGCCCGGGGGCCCTGGTTGTAAAATACCAGCCAGCTAGTGTACGTACGGCCGAAAAATGGAGTTTTCGTTTTCGCCTTTTTTCGACGTTTACGGCCCCGCGATGTGTTTCGGCCACGGTTTTGGGAGATGGTATTGCTCAGCAAGGTCCAAGTTTGTTTCTGAAACGAGCTGTCATTCGACGGCCGGCCATATCGCATATCTCCACGATGGGTCCGGGCCGACGACTAGGACTAGGACTAGGACGAGAAGGACGACGACGACGACGGCGCTTGGACGGTTCTGCGCAGGTACGGTGCAGGGAGGACAGGACAGGACAGGACAGGACAGGATAGGGCCCAATCATCTCGGAGATTGAGTTTGACATGCCTACAATCCCAGCCCCGCTAGCTAGCCAACTACGCCACAGCTTGCGGCGGGCCCAGGGTAGGGGTTGTTAGTCATGTCAGGAATGTCAACTGGCGCAGGTACGCTCAATAATCCTCCTAACTCCTAAAGCAAAGTCTGGTGTGAAAATAGTAAACCCCGACGACGAACGACGATGGGATCACTCAACCGAGCCTCGGGGTGTTTATTCTTTGCATATGGGGGGAGTGAGTGGGGGGGAGCATGGCAGAGCAGCCGTCTTACTGCATAAAAAAAAGGAGCCAGAAATATATCAATGTACTTATGCAGCTAAGCTGGGCTCGACTCTACTCGACTCTTGCTATGTACCCTAATCTAGCGAGTTTCTAAAAGCGGTGCTGCGTACCTGAAAAGTGCATTTCTCGCCCTTATAAAATACAAATACTTGCCTACACAAACACATACTAACCTGCTTGCATTGGACGGCTCGTTGCCGCTACTGCCTGTAGTTTACTCGGTGTCCTGGGCGTTGCCCTTGTGTAACGCGAGACGAGCCTCCTCCCCAAGAACTACTTTCGATCAGGTTTGTAGTGAGAGAAGAGGGGAGAACGCCTCGACACAGTCAATTGGTCGGGGGAGAGTGAGAAGAGGGAGTTTATTATTATAACTGTAGTCACCATATCTGTGTGTGCACGCGGAGAGAGAGTGTTACTGAGATCCTGAGTGAGGGTAAAAGTAAAAACAGTATATTGTATGTAGCTATATTAGATTATAGTCTACTCTAGATAGAACCGACTGGCTGGATCTAGTTGTCTATGGTTGATAATCAAAACCCCCCCGCGCGTGTGGCATCCTTGACCATGTGCCCGGGAGAGCTAGCTACCGGCTGATCGAAGGAGGGGGAGGAGGAGGAGGAGGAGGAGGGCATGGGGGGGGCTGGATGGGTTGGGTTTCTCGATCTCTGGCCAACGGGTAGGCATGCGGCTAGCACGGAAAAGGTAATGCGTGGGTGCATGTCAATGTTTGCTCCACATGTTTTTTTCCAGTCGGACATGTAGGTGCCGGGGTGCTATCGTGCGAACGACGTCGGGTTTAGGACAGAAAAGCGAAAGAAGGAAAAAAAATGCATGGCGCGCCCGCTATGACGCCAGGCAATTGGAGATATTTCTTCTATGGCCCTATCTGCGCTGTAGCTGTGTTGCCATTTAAACTGCACTTCGCCATGTACTTTCCCAGAGCAGAAGAACAAGTACAGCATCCAATACTGACTCAAGGCCTCTCACGTCTCCTTGCCTGACTGACTGACTGACTGACTCGGCCAAGTGGAAAAGTCTTAAGTAGCTGATATTGGGGCGTCCTTTTCCCAAACCCTTTTCTTCTTCCCTCTTTCCTGTTTTCCCTTCCCACCTTTGATATTTCTTCAGCCCTAGCTTCACCTATCATTAAGCAGCTGCTGTCGTCATATATATAAAAACTTTATATATATCATATTCCCTCGTTTTTTTTTAGAGCCTGGTTGAAAAGAGGTATAGATGGATAGATACAACGAAAACCCCTCGCAGACCAGTGTTGCTGCCTCTGCAATCTCGCAGCACGAGCTCATCTTCCACCGCGAGAAGGAGCCTCCACCACCGCCAGATGGTGGTCTCCGAGCGTGGATGGTGGTCCTCGCAACCCATCTCACTGTCATGAACTCCTGGGGAATCATTGCCGTACGTTCCCCCCACACTCACTCCATGATGACATATATACTGACTTAACAAACCAATGCACTAGTCCTTCGGCGTCTTCCAAACCTACTATGGCACCATCCTCGACGAGACGCGCTCCAGCATCAGCTGGATCGGGTCGATGCAGGTGTTCCTCCTCTTCTTTGTCGGCGTGTTTGGCGGGCGTGCCACCGACGCCGGCTACTTCCGCCTGGTGTACACGCTCGGCGCGGCGCTGCAGGTGCTCAGCATGTTCATGACGTCGCTGTGCAGCGAGTACTGGCAGTTCTTCCTCGCCCAGGGCGTGTGCAGCGGGCTGGCCAACGGGATGATGTTCTGCGCGGGGCTGTCGGTCATGAGCACGTATTTCAGGCAGTGGAGGGGTGTGGCCGTCGGGTTCGCGACGACGGGGAGCGTCACGGGCGGTGTTATATACCCGCTCATGGCACAGCATCTCATCCCGAGTATTGGATTCCCGTGGACCATGAGGTGTATGGGGTTTGTGTGTCTGGCGACGCTGTTGATGGCCTCGGCGCTGTACAAGACGAGGATCCCACCGAGGATCACGGGCCCGCTGATTGAGTGGGGTGCGTTCAGGGAGCTGTCGTATAACCTCTTTCTGATTGGTATGTCAACACTCTCTGACGATATGATGTGATATTATGCTGATAGGACTGCAGCGAGTTTCCTCATGTTCTGCGGCATCTACTTTGCCTTCTACTACGCGGGCTCCTACGCGCTCTCCATCGGGCTCGACAGCACCACCTCCTTCAACTCCCTCATCATCATGAACGCCGTGGGCCTGATTGGGCGTCTCCTGCCCACCTTCCTCGCCGACCGCTACTTTGGCGTCCTCAACATCTTTGCGCCCGTCACCATCTGCACGGGCATCATCATCGTGACGTGGATGACGGTCGAGACGTACAAGGGCATGCTCGTGTTTGTCCTCGTCTACGGCGTCTTTGCGGCCGGCGTGCAGGCGCTGTTCCCCGCGGCCGTGGCCGCGCTGACGGATGATCCAGCGAAGGCGGGGACGAGGATCGGAATGAGCTTCACGGTTGTGAGCTTTGGGTGTGTGGTGGGGCCGCCGATCTGTGGTGCGCTGATTGAAGCGGTGGACGGGGACTATGTGTGGGCGCAGACGTTCTGTGGTGTGGTGCTGATTGCGGGAGGGGTGTTGTTGGGGGCGGCGAGGGTGGCGAAGACAGGGTTCGTGCTGCGGGCGAAGAATTAAGGTGGTGGTGATAGTGGTGGCTGGGTGATGGATTCTGGGAGTGGAGCGGAGTGAATGGCCATGGACTTTGTGCCTCTTTCATTTGTAGAGTCTTTCTATTTTCCCTTTTCCGTTCCCTTTGTGGCATTGGAGTTTAAACGGTGCTGTCTGTAAATAAATACAATGAATGTTAATGAATTGAAGGGTGGTTCACTGTCCATACTTGTAGCTGTAGCCTTCCCAAAAAGCAAATGGCCAAATAGTAGACTCAGACGATAAGAGTCCGTGATTGGCCCACACGCACGTAAAAAAACAGGGAACGGAGGGCACAACCGGCGAGGATAACAGCAACTGCAACCTTCTTCCTTCTCCCTCTCTCTCTCTCTCTCTCTCTCGTACACACTCACCGAATTACTATAGATACACACAAGTACACAGCGCCAGCATAGATCGTGTCCCTCAGCTCTCCTCTCGCTTAGCAACAACCTCAGCCCCAATGACGCGCCACTTCAGCTGGCCATACGGCCACCAGTACGAGTCTGCTTGGGGGCCAGTGACATCCACCGTAAAGTGCGTCCAATACCATTATTCCCTTCCCTTCCCTGTAGTATGTAGTAATCAGATATTATACACTGCATGCACCCTGCTTACATACACCACAGCTTCTGCGAGATGGTAAACAACCCTAACCCTGCCCCACCACCACCACAGCTCCTCTGCTAAACACCCGCCTAGGACTACTACATCACGCCCTACATTGCAGAGTTCATCAACACGCTCACAAACGTGCTATACGGTAGGCAAACACACACGCACATATACACTCACATAAACACACATACACGCCTGGTGATATGACATATTTGTGGTTGGTTGATTATTCGTGCGGCGTCGTGTTGTAGTATATCTGGCGGCATATGGGCTCGTCAAGGCGCTGAAGGAGGACAAGGACTCGCTCTTTGTGCTGACATACGCCATCTACGCCGGCGTCGGCATTGGCTCTGTCCTCTTCCATGCCACGCTCAAGTACACGATGCAGATGGGTCGCTCTCCCCCCCCCAATATCTTTCCAGCAGCTGACATAGACATGTAGTGGACGAGCTCTCAATGCTCTACTCAACCTCCATGGTCCTCTACACCATCTGGTCCTTCCAGCTCGCGCCCACCTCGCGCCGCATCCTCGCCGGCGCCCTGGTCCTCACGCTTACCCTGCTCACGGTCGCGCACTACCTGCTCGGCGACAGCACGCCGCAGCGCGTCGTCTTTGGCTGCCAGATTGCGTGCGTCTTCTTCCGCACCGTGTTCCTCATGCGCACGCAGGTCGAGGACGAGGTTGCCCTGCGGAATATGAAGAAGCTGGCGACGGTGGGCGCGACCACGTTTGTGGCGGGGTTTGCGCTGTGGCTGGTAGATGATGGGGCGTGTGGGTGGTTGACGGGGATGAGGGAGTGGACGGGCATGCCCGTGGGGTTTGTGTTGGAGCTGCATGGGTGGTGGGTTGTCTTTCTTCTACGGGCTGCCCTTCCTGTGGGGGATTGAGGAGAGTGGCTAATGTGAGTGCGTGTGGCGCAGGTGGCATCTACTGACGGGAACGGGCGTGTACTGCTTCCTGGTGTTTGTGGAGTATCTCCATGTACAGATGAACGGGCTCCAGGACGAGTGGGAGTATTCGGAGGACGGGTACTGCGTCATGTTTCCGCGCGTCTCGAGGAAGAGTATGACACCAGTGCCGTTGAAAAAGTCTTTGTAGCGATTTAATCGTTGTGTCTTTTTGTGCGCTTTGTTGTTTTGCAGTTTTTAAAATGATGGCGCTTTTATTAACGAGTGGGTCTTTGTGCAGAGAATGCGCCGTTGGCGGGTGCCGCTGGGGATAGTACTAGTGGCGGTGGTGGGTATGGCGCAGTGGCGCAGAGCGAGTGATGGGCTGTGATGGAAATTGTGATGTAAGTATATTTGTGAGGTCCTTGGCTAGTGTGGGGCTTTGAAGAGGGGTGCTCTTTGGCGTGAGAATGGGACTTTAGGGCGGTTGGCGACTTGATGGCGGATGTATACAGCCTAGGTGGCGTGCGGGTTCGGGCCTAGATGAATAAATGAAGGGTCTTTGTTTGGTAGTGTGTTGGTCGCTACTGTGCAGTGGTTTGCTGGGCTTGCCGTAGAATCTACTATTATGGGCTCTGTTTTGTCCCATCGGGGCGTGACGTTAGGAGTTGATATTCCAGATTATTATGCGGTGAATACGTAAATCCCAGAACCACGGTAGCTCGCAAGAGAGAACGGGATATCACTAATTGCAGCCAGCGTTACCGAACCGACCTCAGATCCCAAAAACTACTGCGCTGAAGTGTTTCCACAACTACATGGGCCAAACTACAGGTGTGAGTTGTAAACTGGGTGGCATGGTTCCGGAACTCTTAAACCGAGTCCTCCCGGAGGGGGGACGTGGGCGAAGACTGTGTCTTGGCGTGAGGGGTGGGTTTTATCTTGCCAAAACAATGTGCCCGTCTCTGTCTCGGCCCCCTCCCGGAGCACCAGGTATCCCATAATCCGGTGCTTAGATGCTGTCTATTTTGACAGAACATTATAATTACTAAAAAAGGAAGGGTGGCAGCCGAATAGGTGTGTGATCCAGACACAAGCCACAGCTGAAATACGCCGCCCGAATCAATAGGCAGCTTTAACGAACTATGGGATAAGTCTTCCGGAGACATATTGGTATGTGGGTTAGGTTGTGGTAATCTGCCTAGGTGTGGACCTGAACACTCCTTGTCAATATTTTTCGTTGCGTCTAACTAGTATTGTTTTACGTCTCATCTACACGAGTGGAAGAAATCCTTGTAATGAGCGTTTTCAAAGTTTGTGGTTTTTCGTGTGTTTATACATATCTCATCTGCTTGGTAAAAGAGTCCGACCCAACATGTTACTAATTTTCATGTTTTCATAAGCTGCTGTTTCTTTGTTTTCATTGTCAATACTGTGTGAGAGGTGGGGGAAGTCATTGGGAAGTTCTGGGGTAGTGCGATATGTATTTTCATAGACTACGGTCTGAATACAATTAATTAATGAATAAAAAAAAAAAAAAAAAGAGTTGGACCGGATCAGACTTGGAGATTTGGGGAAGTGGGCTCCTCTAGATAAATATAACCCTCGGTCCTTTAGTAAAAGTACTAAATCGTTCAGACATTCTCAAGAGGCTAGAGAGAATACAAATTCACATTTATACCAAGACCTGGTATCAATTCGAGGTTTTGGCATGTTTGTGAACAAAGCAAAGTGCTCTACTATCAATCGGTGATATGATGATTTCCCTAGGTGATAGGACCGCCAGGTTGGTACAATTTTCTTGATTAATAGATTGGCTTTTCCTGATATCTCGTGCGGTGATATACGTCACCGTGTTGTATTTACTGTGTATCGATCTCTAACGGTATCAGGGTAATGTAGCAGGGCCAGGCTGTCAGTTTTAACAACGGCCTAAGTCTGACAGGCCGATTTGATGAGGGGCTAATTGGAGATGATTTGAATTATAATTAATTTACACAGTAATCCTTTGTCGCCCACATGCACAACTGTCCACAATCCTTAGCAAGAGAGTCCGCACTCGATGCGTATAGGTTTGATACTTTAGAAAATGGTAAAGCCTAATCACGCATTTTTATATGGGTTTCGAGACTAGAATTTCCAAGAGTTAAGTATGGGGCTCAATAAATTGCTGCTGGGGCAACCCAAGATGAAACCAGGTTAGACAGACCTGTCTTTCCGACTAGGATAGCAATCAAGCATTTGGGCACAACCTACGAAATCACGAACGCCAACAGCCTGATAACTTTCAATAGGCAAATACATTTGCCAAACATCCTGTCAATCCTAACTAAGCCCGAACCAGTCACGTTGTTTGTCCTTGAATTGTAGCCCAGAGTAACTGTTGCCATTCCACATGTTGGGGGGAGAGGTAACTTAGGGTTCGCCATGCATGGCTTAAAAATTAAACTATATGTCTCGGCGCCACGCCCCACTCTACTAGTACACTTGTGGCAACGCAAGAAAGCCCCACAAGGTCACTACCGCCCCATAAATTATGCAGCCTCCTATTGATGGAACAAACAGCCGAAAATCAATCAATCAGTTCTGAGCCCTCACTAATTTTCTTTGAGCTTCATCGAATGCATGGCTGTTCAAATAAAGATTTGACTGTGCTACCAGATCCACGCCATGATGCGTCATGTCAGTGTAGTTTGAAATTTTAGGCAACTTCACAACTGGTGAAACACTTAATTGACCTACTGACCCTACTCACAACGCAAAAATTCGACCTTTATCTCTCGTTGAGTTGCTGCCTGTCTGCATGTTGCGGAAACAAATTTAATACTGTTGACCTACTGACCCTGCTGCGTGGGCCTAGCTCTCTAGCTCGTGAGCTGTTCAAACATGTTATATGTATGCATGTTTTCAGCCCTCATGATCAGGCATCTTCTGACAATAAATTGGCCCTCCAAACAAAGGTAAAAAAAAAAAAAATGGCCTGGCCAACACTCCTAGCATATGGTGTGCCGTGCATGTGTGTGAAGTGTGAAGATTCCCGAGCCCATATAAAAGATACATTCGATATTCAACTATCAGTACCCACACCACTACACGTGGACCCAAAATCTACGCTGACGGTAACATGTCATTGCCGCGCACTGTCCATGACCGTGTCCGTGCCCATGGTGTTGGGGCCAGCAGGTATAACTTAATGCAAGGCAAGATGGCTTGGCAGCCATATGTCCGGCCAGAGCTCATGTTCGTAGGCCCAGCCAGTAGATATTAAGGATGACTCGGCTAGCATGCCTCCGTGGTGAGATTCGTTAGGCGCCTAAGGCAACAAACTGTGCGCGGCCGGGTCGATCCGCTGTTTTGGGCTGAATCGGAATGTGGATTGACAAGCCCTAACCGTGCAATAACTCTAACCTAACGCTGTGCCTTGGGTGATATGGCTCGAGATAAGTGGGAATGAGATGCCACTGCTTACTACGTAGTGTTTTTTATGGTTATCATTAAGAGTTTTCAGCTCTGCAAATTCCGTGCGAAATTGTACTTTTACCAGCGATGCCTCCTAGAACCTGCAATAGAGTAGCAGAAGCGATACCTGGATGCTGCGGTCCGTAGTAGGCTCGGGTCTCTGAAGTAAAGGGACTGGTCTTTGTTCGGCCAAATATTAGAAATGCGGTGTCTACATGTACTTTTTCACGAGTTGGATTAGATAGGGTTAGGTTTAACTTGCTGGATCAGGGTTAGGGTAATATATGCCAGGGTCTATATTGCTCAGGAAATGGGTCGAAAAGAACGTTTTTCTGGCCTATCATGATCAGCACTGCAAGCTGACTACACAGGCGATGTGTGAAGAGAATCTTGCTACAATATATCTTTTGTGCTGGGAGATACCACTCAATGGTCGTGGAGCGGCCGTTATACTATGCAGATACATGTATCGATATCGGTGCTTTATATGTGTTTACGATGAATACCAAAGTGAGAAAACGATATTTGAGTACTTTTCTCGATTCGCGGTCTTGCAAAGTGTATTTTTGGTATCCGGGTCGGGACTGATTACTTATATGTACATGTACTTTTCGCTACCCAGCGAATCAGACACCTGTTTCTTACTATGATAGCATTCCAATCATTGATCCAGGAATGTTATTACATGTAGATAGATCAAATCTAGCCCAAATACTACCACTGTTTCGATCAAGTGTTACTAGAATTGTAATTTTTAAATCTATATTCCCTAACATTTGCGAGCTACCCCCCCCCCCCCAACACCAGCCAAAGACAAAAGAAATTACAAATGAACGCTGTTTACCATGTAAAAAGCCCCCCCCAAAAAAACCACATCAAATATCCTTATTCTCGTTTCCGAAGAATCTCTCAAACTTCTCAATAATACCTCCAACCTAGTTTCGACTCCTCAACGGATCAGTAGCCTTTGCCTCATCCCAGCTCTTCCGGATAACCGACGCCCTCATTGGGCTCCTCGCCACACAATCAAACTGGAACGGCTTTGCCCTAGAGCTCAATCCCGAATCATAGTCGTAGTAGGGAATGTCAATCTCGTTACCGCTCGCGTCCCTCTTCTTGTTCATCTGGAAGCCCCACAGCAGCCGGATCGTCAATAAGTAGAGAGATCGTTCGGCGATGTTCATTCCAGGACAGATACGACGGCCGAAACCAAACGCGGAGAAGTTCTGGAGGTTGGGGTACACGCTGAGAGGCTCCTTGTAGGTGGGGTAGGCGGGATTGACCCAGCGGTCTGGGTTGAAGGTCTCGGGGTCGGGATACTGCTCGGGGTTGCGGTGGATTGCCCTGTTATGACGTGAGTACATAGGATTATCAAGAGTCCATAGGGGCATTCGATCTACTTACCAGAGGTTAGCGTGGACAACGGTTCCCTTAGAGAATTTGTAACCCTCATATTCATCGTCCTTGGTCAACTCGTGCGGCATACCTGAAACACAATTTGTAAGTAAAAAATTCATGTACAACAAGGGTCAACAAACCTCCAGCAAGAACCGGGCGCCATCTAAGAATCTCCTTCATTACAGCTCGTGCATAGGGCAAATTTGGCAAATCCTCAAAGTCGGGCATCCGGTCACCGCAGACAGCGTCTACTTCAGCCTGACCTCTTGTTTGCACATGTGGATGGAGGCACATCGCCAGGCAGAAGGTAAGCATAGCTCCAGCAGTGGTACCACTACCAGCCTCAAAGAAGGTACCAATGACATAAGCAGATTCGTCGGAGGTCATGCCAAACTCTCCTTCATTCTCGAGGAAGGTTCTGGTCAGACACTCTGGTGCGCTTCCGTTTTTGATGCCAACACGGATATCGTTCTGCAGTTCGCGGAACATCTTAATTTCACGGTTGTGTAGCCATTTAGCCTCCCTCTTGAAGGGTGATAGGAACTCGGGGATGTATCGAAGTAATGGGATGGAGTCACAGAGGTAGGCACCAGGGGCAGCGACGCGTTCGACGGTGTGCACGATATTGTAGATTTCACGAACGTAGGGCTCACGGCCAGTCTCGACTGCCTTTCCGAATACAAGGCGGAAAATGATGCCAGCTGCGTATCGCTCAAAGTGGTTCTCGTAGCTCTCGGGGTCTTCCAGCATGTCGTGAAGGAGCTTTTTTGCTTCGAGGGATTGGGCGGGACGGAAGGTGTCTACAACCTTTGGCATACCGAGAGTGTGCATAAGCTTGCGTCCTCGCCTCCAGGTATCTAGAAAGAATTAGTAAGTGATAGAGACAGGCAAGGAAGGGTTGGATTGAATTAGTACCATTGTATGGAAGTAGAAGTGGTCGGAGGTTCTTGGAGAGGAGCTCCGTCGCAAAGTACAAGAACTCTCTAGACGAGTAGATATTTCCTCGTCCCCGGAGAAGATCGTTTGCAATCTTCTCAGTAGAAACCACAATGTTATTCTTGGAGCCGACCTGAAACCTGTAGATTGGTCCGTAGATGTCTGCCCATTGTTTGAAGTGAATCCATGTGTGGGTTTTTGGAATTTGGAGGATATTCCCAATAATTGGGGCAGCTATAGGGTGAATGGTTAGTTTTATTCCAAGTGAAGGGATTCATTGCTACTAACGTGTTGGTCCCGGTAGAACTGTGCCGCATGTTTTTGAAGATTTCAAAGATTGTTCATTTTGAATGGAGAGGTAGGTTTGATATGCCCGATATGCAAAAAATAGGACTGCACATGCCGCGCCAACTATGACGATCTGCATTTTGTATAGAGTCTATAAGCCTGTCGAAGCTCTTAGAGATATGAGGGATGTCGAGTTTGTGTCTGTGGCAGGAATTGAGGGCTCTGAACTTGGATTTATATCAAATATCTTCGAAGTGTTCTCGAGTTTCAATAAACTAGTATGTAAGTAGCCTTGGTGGACTTACTGTGTTTGTGTTCTGCAAACATCAGCATACTCGGGTTAATTAAGCTAGATGTTTATACATTCGATAGTTGGATAATAGAGTTACATCGATACCGGCCCTAAGGAATATCGGGCGTCGGAGTACACAAAGACTAACGGTCATGAGGCGATATGACTTCACGTCTTACTCCCAAAACTTCAGGTTCACGCAAGCCAAAGTGGGGACTACCCAGAAGGACAGGGTTCTAATCTGTATCTAGAGATAGTTGTTGTAGTTCCAACTTTGAGATAACTCGGGATACAATAATCGGGGTTCAATGCTGATACACAACTTTATTAAGTTATCAAGAGTCACTGCGTCCAATGTTCACCAATAGGCCTAGTGTATCATCTTTGACAAATGCTTCATGACATAAATTACTTTAATAAGCATCTTATGGGCATAGTACAAAGGTCAAAAGCCTCTAATCACGAAGGACACCCGCGGGAGTGAACCGGGGCTCTTCGAGTCGGTGAGCTCTCGTCAGCGCCTCAAACGGCTTCTTGCACATTATGCGGATACATATAACGGCGATAAATAACATGCTAAGCCTTGGCTGTGCGTAGCTCAGGTAAAAGGTTGAGAAAACACGTTGAGTTGAAACTAAACTCACCGGCGAATTGAAAGTGCAACACCTATGATTGCGGCAGTTAGAGAATGAGACATACTAACCGATAAACAGAAACAAACTCGGCTAGATCAGGCCAGGTGTAACCACGATCAGGCGTTAAGGGTTGCATATACCGCTGTATTTGAGAAAATTCGTTGCACTGCAGCAGGGGTATGAGCCAACCAGGGGCAGTATTTGGACGTCAATATGCAAGATTTGGTAGAGAAGACCCCTGCTGCAGCGCAACGAATTTTCCCAAACACAGCGGTAGTTTAAACTAGGCCGATCGGGGTGCGGTTATGTTTCTCGGAACCGAGTTAGATGCAATTCAACTTAGGGGTAACGTCCACTGCAAAGTTTAACGTTGTAGAATGTTCCGCGGGGTCAACTGATCCCTTCACCAGCATCCAGCATCTGTGGCTACTGTGGCTCTCTGTGGCAGAATCTCCAGTTTGAGATAAAAGCCTCCGATCCTGTGTCCACAATTCCATATATAATTCGAGCAGAATCAATCCGGTGCTTCCGGCTTCAGCTACCACCGTTGAAACTCTGCTTATCTCTTTGTGCACTAGATACAAGTAGTTACTGATCGATCGCAAAAACAGACGCTTAACTCCGGCTTAGCCGAGTTACAGAAACAACAACAGGTATATCATCAGTGCAGAACCCCAGAGATGGATATATCACTATGTATGGACATAGAACAAAGACTGAATCTGAGTTGAAGGCCATATTTGGAATTCTAAAACATGCTAAGGATTGACTATTGTCTCTTGGCCTGTGTGGATATGGGCTTAGATGATGGGCCCGAGTCAATTGACAAATACCAAGTACAGAATCACGGATGAACCGGAAGATCCGGTACCAACTTGTACCTAGTAGTACTTATGAAACTATCGCCAATGCTAGAAAACATATTTACTAACAGTTTACCCCGATCTTGGTCGACTAAAGAAGCTGACTATATACCAAGAGTCTTGAGAGAGGGGTTGAGATACACTAAGAGTCTTAGGATGGCTTAGGGAGGCTCAGATGTGGTTGTATCGAGTCTGTTTGTATATATGTACGTAGATAGTATGACTATAGCTAACTGAACTACAGTCGTCTCTGGGTCAACGACGAAACCGGTCCGATGGCGAATAGGCCAATCGAAGCCAACAAAAGCCAACAGAAGCGCTCCGACCCCTTTGCTTTGACTGACTATCAGCCCAAAAAGTAGTTATTCGTCATTGAGCCGGTTTCGTCGTTGACCCAGAGACGACTGTATATGTAAACAATACTACGTTTCGGATATTCTCGCCAAGAATCAACGAGGCACCTTTCTGAAGCCATCCAACGAGAACTCGGCCCGGGTTATGGCTAGGTACATAATATGGTTAGTTATCTCTGTTCCGGTCTGAGATGCTGTTTACTCGGGGCCAAACCCTAACCCACATCACCTGACCTTGTTCCGGCCTTGGCACCGGGAGCGACTCTTGACGTGGGTCCAAGCAAAGTAACAGCATAGCTGAGATTATGTATTATGTAGTCTACATTAGTCTGGATAGCCTTCTAATTCGGTTGGTTTATCGAGACGGGTTAGAACACAAGAATACATTAAGTACCTACATACATACATAGCCACAACGTCCATGGAGATGGAGATCTTGAAAAGCTTAAGGTTCGACCGCGTTATAAGGTGGGGCACAGATAGTATTTTCCGAGAAGGGCTCTATAGTGTAATATCAAACCCCTCATGCGAGTAATAGGAAACAAGAATATTACTATTTCATGAAATTATAAGCGACTCTAGATAATTAAGCCCAGTATATATAAGTACATGTACATATGTCGAACTACCGTGTACCTCCTATCCCTTAGGCCGTCAGCTCAGCTCGTAACGGATCCGCCTACCAGGTGGGGTAAAATAAAGAGGAAGTTCCGGCGTCAGCTGGTTGCAGTGGCTAGGCCCCGATTGTTTCTGCCTTAGTCTACCTTAATATAATGCGACTACTTAGATTATAATGAGTCCTATTGGCTTGCCCAGCCATAGAAACCCCATTTTAGACCCCTATTTCTACAATAATTTTACCTCTCGCTGTATATGGATTATCGATCTATATGTATTAATCTTTCCCTCAATACCTACATATCATGGGGTACGCGATACCGGGGTGCCTTCGGCACCCCCTCCTCCCGACCTCTGGGATCCCCTTCGCTCTCCTCTCTAGCTAAGTTGACCCTGTAAAAGGGACTGACTTCAAGATTCATATGTGCCAAGGAATGACCGCCAGAGACTACGCCGGAAAACGCTCCCCGGCTGTGATAGATTTGGCTAAATAATTGATTTCATAGCAAACTAAACTTAGATAAGCGATTGATTTTGGACCATTCCACCTGCGACCCACTCTGTCTCCGACATTCGGGGCACTGGAGCATTTCATAGCGGCAGAGCCCGCTATCTTAGAAACCCGTTATCTAAACTATATAGTCTTCCTCATCGTCACCAGGAACGTCTCCTATTGGTTGCAACGCACTACATGTATTTCTAATATTGATTCGACAAAGAACTACTCCCGAGATGGAAGGGAACTAGCATTAAAAGGCGTGTAGCTATTTCAATTGATGGATATAAAAGAACAAACACTAGTGTCAGAACCACAGCTATATTTTTATATATGAAGGTCGAATTTCCCTGATACCATTTTAATTTTATCATGAACTACATCTACACACTAACGCTACTCATTGAATGACTTAGAGTGCATACTAGAGCTAATATATCACAGATTACATAAAGGAGAGGTGGAGATGAGGTTTAGTGCGTGCCTGTACCTTTGAATGACCCAATAATCCAGAATGACCCAATAATCCAGAATGACAGCAATAATCTAAGAAATTACTATCCCAGTACCGCCCGCACCTCCATTTCCTCACTACATTTGGGCGGCCGAAGGCCGCACTCCGCTTGTAATATCTAATGTGATTGTACTCGCAGTTTTTCCGGACTGGACTGGGTCTGCATATGGGCGTAAATCGTGCTTGACAACCATATTTTGGTGCTATGCAGACCGAGTCCAGTCCAGAAACGCCAAAAAAACTACGAGTAGTTGCGAAAGTTCGAAATCAATGTTAACCGTCGTTGGGCCGTGCTACTGGCCTTTTTTACATCAATTTGTAGCATACATATAGCCACTCATTAAAAGTGTTCGTGATGTAGTTTTAATGTGTGGCGCACCCGTAATACTGATGCTATTAAAGTTGAGATTCAAAACAACGAAAAATATATAATATAGTTCGTGACTATATATAAAAAGTAGATAGGTCATTGATCTTATTCTTCATTAATTTGGGCGCCATTGGTCACTGGGAGAGTCTTCTCTTGGGGTGTTCTTGATGGTCCGCCGCGGTTACATATGGAGAAATGTCTCACTCTGAAATCGGAATCACGAGCACTTTTGCAGAGTGGCTGTATATACCCAAAGCAGTTAAACGGATCAGGTTACGAACTAAGCTGCCGGCCTAATTAAAGGGATAATACACGTATTTGAGCTTCAGTACCTGAGTTTCTGTCATAGGAATACTGGGCGGACCCGAAGGTAACCCCTGATAAGGCTTTAAATTAATATTTACATATATAATTCCTTTGGTGTTTCTAAAAAGCTTTGATGATATGTACAAAACACGTTCTTGGAGAAAGAATAATCTTGAGCTAGACAATGCTATCCAATCGGATTTTACGGGGATAAAAGTCGTTTCCCCGATTAAAGAAATACTACGCAGCTACAAGTAGGATCCGCGAGGTACACATGATCAATTATTACATACAAGGTTGGAATGTTAATAATGTGTACGTTTTCACACAAATATCGCGCGTTTTATCATCTTCTTTAGTGGGTCAACTAGCTGGGTCCCACACTTGGCCCAGCGTTAGATATATATATGATGGCGATAGGAAGCATGAGAGTTTCGAATTTGTTTCTTGTGGTATCCGAAATATTATATTTCACGACTTGCGCTCTTCTATCGAGAAACCATCCAGGCAGACAACCCAAAAGGAAAAAAGCGAAAACACGGCCCCAACCCCGCCTCACTGAAGATAAAGATGGAGACAAAGGAAAGGAAACAAAGGAACGATCGATATACAAATGACAACGAAATCTATATCCATGGAGTAGTAAGGAAATGAATCAAAATGAAGCCCCCTCCCCCCCCTCTTCTGCTATATTGATCTACGCATAGTCCAAGAGCTGACGGAAGCCGTCAAAGCGACCCTCAGGATCAACCCTCCGCTTCAATTGGATAAGTCTCTGGACCTGACCTTCATAGCCCCAGGAGTCTTCAGCGGTATTGTAGGTCCCCTTACCGTAGTTGTAGTAGACATGCTTTTCGTCATATCCGGTGTAGTTGTTGAAGATCTTCTCTTGCTCCATCAACCAGTCGTCAACCAAGGTGCTGAAGCGCCCGTCTGTGTAGGTTGCTTGGAAGATTCTATCCAGAGGTTAGCAAGGCTCTTCTTCATCAACAGCTAATATGAGAGCTATATACCCGAAGTGCTTGGACTGGCCTCTCCAGCGGTAAGCAGTGGAGTCTACATCAACGGCTACGACTGCTTGCTGAGGGAAAGTCTCGAAGATAAAGTTCATAGTAACATTGGCGCCGTACGACTCAACAAACCTCTCCCAGTTATCGAACAGACGCTGGATACCTTCATGGTTGTATGTGTCCATGGCAAGGGAGTAAGAGTTTCTGTACTTGTTTGGTGTGCAAAGCTCGCTGTTGAGGCCTGCCTGGACTCGCCATGGAAGAGAGTCCCATGAGACAACACGGTCAGAGAAGGAGATGGGGTTGAGATCCAGCCAATCCTGGAGCAGTCCCTCGGCATCGGCTTGTGGCCCGGAGTAAACAAAGTTGACAGCGATAACAGGGCCTCCGGTAGAGCCGACTGGGACGGTGACGAGGAAGAGAGCAAGATTCTCATCCAAAGGCTCATCGGCCTGAGCATTGATCACATCGAGAGCATCATGAAGCTGGCTCATGGAGAACTCCATATCCACAGCGTAATGCATTCCATTGTTCACCTGGTCATAAACTTGATATGTTGCTGAAGTTGCGATACCAAAGTTCTGACCGGCACCACGTACACCCCACCAGAGCTCGGGATCCGTTTGATTATTGAGTGTGATCGCGGTACCGTTGGCGAGCACATAGCGCATCTCAACGAGGTTGTCAATGATCAACCCGTGCCTTCCCATCAAACGGCCAACACCACCGCCCATGGTAACTCCCAGCACACCAGTACAAGGACAAGATCCAGCAGCTATTCAAGGTCAGAGAAGTTGATTCTCTCGTTACAATTGTGGGGAAGAACATACTGATCTCTTTTCCTACAGCGTGGGTTGCGTTGATCATTTCACCGGTTGTAATACCACCGCCGACAGTCACCTGAGAAGTCGCATTATCATATCTGGCGTAATTCAATCCTCTCATGTCAATCATGATAGCATTGCGGACACGAGACAATGATGTAGATAAGCCGTGACCGCCGCTCTTAGCAAGGAAAGTGATGTTGTTTGCTGTTGCGAATTGCACCTATTACTGAGTAAGAAATCTGAAACTGACAGGCTTGGAGGGACGGAGGGGGTCTTCAAGTGGGATGGGACATACAGTAGCTACAACGTCATCTTCAGAAGCAACATGTACTACCAGTTGGAAATCAGGGCGATTGAGCTCTGTGAATCGTTCGCTGGAAACCGTGAATCCGCTATCCATAGGGTAGTAGATACTGGCATTAGATGAGAGTAACGGAATAAGTCCAGCTTCAACTTGGCGCTTCATGAAATGACCGGAAACGGCTGTAAAGGCATATGCCGTGGCGAGAAGAGTACTGAAATACATCTTGATTCTTTTTCCTCTAGAAGTTTCAACTCGAGAAATTGATGAGATGGAAGTCTGATCGAAGGAGTTGATGGTGGAAAGGAAGAACTGGAAGCTGATGAGATGAGGAAATCCAGAGGTAAGACTTGCTCATTATATATTTGTCTTTGATATCAACAAACTCAACTTGTCACTAGAACTTGAGCTTTGCATGACTGATTATGGTGCCAACATCGCCTGACAATCTGAGAGTAGCAGGCCTCGTTGTATCGTCTCCCGAGTAAGACATCTCAGATACTAGCCTACGAGAAAGAACTATGGTCCCCAAATCCACTTCACACTCGAGGATTTCGACAGCAATAGCAACGACGAAATTAGCATCAAGATTACCGGTGATGATTCGACAATGGAACAGAGTAAAATGTTCGTCACTTGAATTGAGGCCTAAGCTTCTTGCTTCAAAAGGAGTTAATTCGGATGATAGTGTGGGGTCAGTGAGGCTGAATTCAAGACGTGATGATTGGGGGAAATCCTTAATATCTATGCATGTTCATGCAACTGTATCTGTAATCCATGCAATTCCAACCCGCGGACCAGAGACTGCTGCCCATGAATGTTCCTGCATACTATTGCAGATCTATCGAAACAAATTAGGACTTATAGCAGTCATATGCTCCAGGATAATTCTTGTCTTTGAGGCAAAAACCAATTTACATTTTCCCCATTCGTATGGTGTGGCTGTGGAGGTTCGACAGGGTTGTTCGCGCAGCCCTTGCAACACCCAATAGTAGGAGGCCAAGGACGAGCCAAGCCGAACAGCCGTCCTCAAGTAATACTTCTGACCCGAGTATTCGATACATGTCACTTTTACCTGATTTGTGCTGCAGAAGGGTTCCTCCGGAAGCAATTAATAGCATCAGCGTTGGGAAATCCTGAGTTGATACTTAAGAAACCTAATGGAGGCGAGACTTTGTGCAGCTACTATGTATGTACTCTACGTCGTACTAGTATTTACACATGTATTGTGCAACATATGCATACACACACACACTCGTTTACAACGGTCGTCTACTGGTCGATTCTAACTACATCTTAGCGCGATGTAGCACTACATGTACATGTGCATTTACAATGAACTATGAATTTGAGTCTTGTTTATTTTGGGATTCTCAAACTTCCATTGCTCGATCTCTGTGGACTAACCTCTCCCCTGCACTAGTCACGGCGTGCACGGAGTAATATTACAAGGGTGGTCTCATAACCGAGTGAATGATATTGGCCAGCCATGCATACCTAGGTCCACATGAACATACATGTGTACTAGGACGTACTTAATAGCAATATACGTATGTAGTTGCACGAAAATAACGAATTTCTTAAATAACTGCAAGATTGCAAAGTACTCTACAATATAATGTGTCAGGTTATTAGATACACACATGTACGTTCTGCCACCTCATATCCACACGTAAATACACGCCTGCTTTATAGTTTCGAAGCCGGTTTTCCGACCTCGACAGGTTGCTGAGTGTTCATAGACTTTGCAACTGCCTCAACGACCATCAGAGATTTGCAGGCCTCTAGCGCCGAGCAGTTGGGCTCCTTCATTCCCTTATGCATTTTCACGAAGTCTTGTAGCTGCAGCGTAAGAGGCATAACATCGTCGATCTCCGACTTCAGGCTATCGTCGTATTCCATCTCATTGTACCAGCTCCCGTTACCATTGGCCGAGTCGTAATGCCAGCGACGAAGCTCCGGAAGCGAGAGAGAGCCTCTGGTGCCTAGAATAGTGTATACGGATTGGCCTAATTTGGGGATGTATGGACTCTCGCCTGTGGCCGATTCCCAGTTGTACGGCGATGCACAGCAGTCGGAAACGATGAATGTCCCAACAACCCCACTGCCGAATCGCATTGTCATGACCACCGTCTCCTCCACCTCGTAGCCCCGAGTAGACATCCCTTTCTCAACGTAAACTCGCTCGATATCGCCGAAAAGATAACGCAAATTGTCGATTTCGTGCACCAAATTGACAAGAATTGGTCCGCCGGTCCCAACTTGCGTACGCCACTCGTCTTTGAAGTAATTGAGATCCTTCAACAAGGCCCAGGTCCCCTGGAACGCAACAATCTTGCCAAGTATCCCGCTGATGATTGCTTTTTTTGCGGCACGAATATAGGTATTGAAGCGTCTATGATGGCCGACAAGAACCGCTGCAGACGAGCCACGTCCCTTGGCCCTCTCCAATGCCTCGAGTAGGGCAGTCGTAGAAGAACTATCAGCTGCTATGGGCTTCTCTACCAGCGCCGTGATATCGTTCTCGATAAGAAGGGTACCAATTGGGACATGGGTATTATTTGGAGTTGCAACAATGGCAGCATCGACAACGATTTTTCCTTCAGCACGGGCTGCAAGAAGTTCTTCTGTGGTTTTAAATATCGGAACAGAGTGTTCATTGGCCAACTCCTTCGTGCGGTCTGTTTGAGAGGCATCCACAAGTGCACTAAGAGCTGTCAAAGGCTCTTGCAAAATATGGTCAACATGGCGAACTCCAATGAGCCCCGCAGCCCCGATGACAGCCTATAAATCAATCGTTAGCTCGAATGGTTGGAGTTTAGGACGGTAGTTGCACATACAATTTTGATTGGAGTTTCTTGGCTCGAGCTCATTTTATAGGATATCGTTGGGTATCTTGGAAGACGTTTATTAAGTTTCGAGGGTGTTCACTGATGAGAAGCTAGTAATAGAGATAGTGGCTGATCCAAAATCTGTCTTTTCATTAAAGTTCATTTGCTTTATATCATTATTCACACTTTGTATACGTCTTTCAATGAGTTGTACCCGAGGTTAACCCCCGCAAGAAGGCAACTAAAGCTCACGGATCAAGCTATCTACGGGGATTCTTCAATTATTACTGAGAAAACGGACTTAATATTATCCGCGCATATAGAATCTTCCATATAATGCACTAGATAGCCGAAAACAATACTGTTGATCACCAATTATTTGGATTTCGGCGCGGGGGTTCGCCGATATTACAGAAATGATGACCGTGTCCAGTTTAAATTCCACGATTATTCTACATGTGGGCATGATCTTCCCCCTGTAACCCCAATTCAGCCGAGAGTGCCGGGCTTAAGCGCCGATATCCGACCTCGATTGCGACTGCGGGGACAATTCACCACCGAGGTTTGTAGATTCTATTTGTCGGTAAAGGATTTAAGCTTTGGGTACGTGCATCAACAAAGCTTGTTCCGGTGGCGGCTTTTGTACCTACATATGTACATCATCATGTAGAGTATGCAATGCACTTATGCAAGGCCAATTGGGGTTGTGCCAAGGCTACCCAGGATAACTGGTCTGATGAGATGACACCGCCAAGGTCTGTAGGTACCATGTATATTGTCGAGTGTACCTACATACAACATGTACTCGTCTTAGTGAACTCTGCGTAGGAGCAGAAGATACATGTTGTTCAAGGTTGTCGGGCTGAAGAGTTCGCTGTAACTTTGATAAATAAGTTGGACTTCCTGACTTTGTCTTGTACCTCTAGCCTTTTGATTGGACTGCGGGTTGCAGTGCGCTCACCACATATAGACTCAAGATTACTGAAGTATGGTCCGAGTAATCCGCCAAGATAATTCTGGACACCGCATTCAGTGAACAACGAGTATTTACCACTGCGGTTCTGTTTACCCTAGCCACCAAGTACTTAGTTCCAGAGCGCGGGGCGGTCATGTAAGGAACGAGCGTTCCGAGTGATGTCTCATGATTCGGAGATTGCCGCACTCGACTGCCGCAGCACGAGTTTCGGCCTCGGCCGCCGCTTGGGGGGGATCAGCGTTTAGGCATAAAATTTAACTCGGAGGCAGGTTAAATAGCAGTGCCCTACGTATGTCACGCTATTAAGATAGGATATCAATTTCCATCACTTGCAGTGGCTTGGAACATCTTTCACTGCTCTCACGCTTAATCCTTTCAGTCTAGGCTGCGGCCGACACTTTCTGTCTTTTGAAGTTATATTGTATAGTTCTCGTTCAAAAATCATGGGACAACGCAAGCGCGAGTTGCTACGGGGGCTTGTCCCAGGATTTTTGACATGGAGTTATACAAACGCTTAGAAAGTATATGCCGTTCGAGATTCCCGTGTAAGTCTTAATAACGGAAAACGCTAGGAGAGCACTCGATGAAGTCTGGGCTAGGGGTTGAGGTTTGCGGTTGGGGAATAGTCCGTGGCGCTAAGCGGCGAGAGAATATGGTGAGACTTGCAAGAGCAGTTAAGTAAAAAGATAACTGACTTATTTTTCTGTCCTCTCGCTTTGGCAGGCCTGCCCACTTGGTTCGGAGGGAGGGGTTCGCAAGTATCTTATTAATTGCTCGAAACTCAACTTGGAACGGAAATATGCAGGGATACAAGACGAATACTGGAGATTTTATTTTGTATTCTTAATAGAGCAACACGATGGAATTATGAGCTAAAGATTTACAGCTCTAACAAGTGATAAGACTACGTGAAGCGAAGCACTCGCATGTCATGCGCACCGACTGTAAAGACTGCGGGTTTAGATTTTACTGGCTGTTGAGGGTTAATATATTAGTATTCTCCCAGCGGGTCAGAGAGACAATAACTTCAGAGTTCAAAATCTTCAAATTGTTCTTTGCCCTCGGTTATATTAGATTTGTATCGCGTAATGACTGCCATTGAACGTTCGAGAATTTTCTGATCCAAAGTGTCAGCCCTTGATGGAAAGAAAGTTGTATATAAGCGAGAGACGTACCTTGGTCACAACCATGGACTGCATGATTTCAAAGACGGAATGGAACTTCTCAAGGGTTGTGGGGACAGTCCGCAAATGGCCCCGCTGAAGCAGGAAGACATTACTACTCACGGCAGTCATACGAGAAATCTGGATAGTGAAACCTTGGCCGGAATCAATAACGATAATAGCCAAAGAGTGAGAATCTATGCTTCTTACCAACATGCTGTATTCCCACCACTTGCAGCTGTTTCACTACCTCCCAGTCATCGTCAACCTGTCTCTTTAGCTGACATAGCATAGAACGGAGTATGTTCTGAAGCTTGGTGCTATCGATTGCCCTTTTTTTCGGGGCAATGGCGTCTGCAGTGCGGGCGACCTCGATAGCGCCAAATTCGCTGACCTCGATACCGGCGAGAGCAAGCATAATTGCATCAAACCGTTTGTTGTCTTTCAGCTCTGATTTTGATTTAATCTCAGTACTGTAGGATGTTTCTGTGATTAGAGCTGATACGAATCATGGGAGAGAGAAGCTCACCGTGAGACAACGAGGTTATCAACGCCAAGGAGACTTCGATCAACAATAGGGCCCCACACATTGCTACCAAACCAGCCTTCGCGAAGCGCCTGCGGGCCCAGCCACTCACATGATTTGAGAGACTCCATCATTGAGAGTCTACAATTAAGGTAAGCTCACACGGAAGTTATGGGGGTATCGACGTAATGCAAAAGACACCTACATCGAACCAGCCGCAGTGTTGACATAGGTGGCGTCAAAGTTCCTTGAGCGGTCATAGAGCTCACTTGGAGGACGGGGCGAGGACTCCACAACACTCCACAACTCCTGAACGGTCGTGGCTTCAGAAAATCTACGGACAGCATACTTGAATGATTCGTCTACTTCTGGTAACGGCGGCAGAGACCCGCGCAGCTCTGCTAGCTCAGACGCCTTGAACCAACTTGAGACATGGTCGTCATCAAGGTCAAGGATACAACGAAGGATTGGGTTGCCCTCGAGTGACGATACATTGTCACCGTTGTCTTGAACTCTGTCGTATATAATCTCCTCAAGGACTCGGCCTGAAGTAGTAAAACGTCTTTGGTTTTTCAGGAATGGAAAGCCTGAGTAGAACTCGCCATAATCGGGGTCAAAGTCGCACAAATTCTCACTCGTTCGATTTAGTCGCTGCGGGTGGTCTATGGACTGGCGAGGATGGGCAGGATCCGCAGATACAGGCTGGGCATCGGTGACGTCGTCATCAGTATCTAGAATAGTCTGGGTACAGTTAGTACATATGGGGAATAAAGAGATACGGGCGTCAGGTTAAAGAAGTGACAAGATGTCGTACAGTTACGCGATCGCCATTGACAATTTGGACATCATTACGGGCCTCAACCATATCTCCCAGGCAAACAGGATCATCAATTGATTCTGCTACGTTATCGGGGCTTTGAGGACGATCCGGATTTAAAGAGGCGGTGAGTGCCCTACGTTTGGCACGACCGGCGGTCGACGAAGACTCCCGTTTTCTCACAGTGGTGGTGCGATTGCCGTTGTGAATTGAAACATCATGGCCTGAGTGAATAATATCGCCGTGAACGACGAAACTTGGGACGACCTCGTTGGTACTAGATTGTGCATTGGAGTGCTGCTGATGCTAAATTATGTGTTGATTACGGTCAGCAAGCCAATAAATAACCCAACCACTGGACAGGACCGGGCATCCGATTTAGAACCTGCGTCCAGTGGGGGGGAAGCCGGGCCCGATGCACTTGAGGTGGAAGGAGAGCGGACAGCTTGGGGAAAGAAGAAAGCGAGCTTACAGCATTCCTATGCTTGTCAATCAGCGACCGTGCCTTCTTCTTCCTATCGGCGCTTTCTTCCGGGGAATCCTCAATCTTCTCGAGCGCTTTGAGATAGCGCGAATTCACGATGTCGAGTCGAAGTGGTGGTACTAAGGTAGAGTAATGAGAGAGAAAGCTTCGATACGTCCAGGATGAGGGTGGATTGTCTCGAAAGTATTTGTTGCAGAAGTCGATGCCATCGCTTGATGGGAGTTTGCTCTGAGGGGTGTTGGGAGTTTGTTGATCCATTTGATGAAAAACGGGTTCGTGTTGGTCCTACGCGATCTAGGACAGGTTTATCTAACTGATAGTGGCTGGGATTGGGAAAGCGTGAGGGCTTGGCAGATCCCGACGTACAGCTATCGGTAGAATTATTGCGGAGGTGTGGCGTTGAAAAATTGCCCTGCTCTCGGCGTGATCGTCGGCCCCTGTCTCCGCAATAATTCTACCGATAGCTGTATATAATTAGATCTACTCTAGAGTACTCCACATCATAAGAATTGCCAAGATGTAGTGACTGGAGCTTAGCAACGCCCTGCAGCTGGAGCTCAGGTACATGTACTCTAGTATCTTTATAATTGAGTTATGGCGCATGCATGCATGGCGCGACTCGTACTCCTACTCTCTTTATCTGGAGGGCAGCTGGCACTGCAAATTAAATCGCAATTCTTGAAAAGTAGAAACCTGGCAAAATTGAGAACGGATAACTGCTTGACGGTCGAAATCCAAGCTTAATTGAGCTGCCCAGCAAGCTAGGTGATGGATGACCTAGGCTCGTCCCCAACCCGTCTGCTTTCATGCTTCCAGCGGACGGGCTGGTTGTAAGTCGCGTACTGTAATGTAAGATCGAGTCTTGATTGATGGAGAAGAGGATTAAGTCCTCTTCTCGTGGTATAAAGTACGTAGCTATGATAAGTACAAGTGGCTTCCACATTATGGTTACAGGTTCGGTAGTCTCTTATTGAGGCTAACCCATAGTCTATTATCTTCTATTAGGTACTAGATTAACGATTTTTCTGAACTCTCTGGCATCTGATTGGTCGAGAGCTGTGACCCTAACCCTGACTGACTCCTGCATGGCAACCGGTCCACCACACCAAATCCTATGACATTGCTGAGCAACGGAAGCTCTACGGTTCACGCCCGAATATTCATTTAAAAAGGTCTCTGTATAATTATATTTATTTAAAAAGGTCTATGTTTAATTGTAATTAAGTTAATGATATGATATGATATGACTGGGAGCACTAGGTGGAGGAGGTGGAGGAGGTGGAAGGCGGTGGAAGGTGGAAGAGGTAGGGGAGGAGGGAGGTGGAGGAGCTGGAGGAGCTGGATCGAGGGGGTGGAGCACGGTGGAGGGGGGGGGGGGTTGGAGGATTTGGAGGGAGTAGGTGGGGGGAGTCCACTCCATCGAATACCTCCCAATATTCCAATATTTTCAATCCTCAGAATCCAACAGCTCGTGGACGCGAGGTGGCATACCCCTAGTAGTTAAGTACATAGTTAGCAGGCTACATGTAGTCCTGTACTGGTGCATGCATGTATCTTACGACTTGGGTGAGATCTTTTTGTATGGGGTGTCGGGCTGTCGGGGTAGCTGTCAGGCTCAATTTACATACAGAAAATCAAGTATTTTTTAGCTTCTGACATCAAAAGTAAGGTTTATTTTGACCCTAATATCACGTTTCGGGCTTTGATATCACAAGTCGGGCTTCTATATCACAGGTCTGGCTTCTATATCATATTGTCTGGCTTCTATCTCGTATTGTCGGCTCTTAGATCACATTGTCGGACTTTATATCGCAAGGCTCCTACATCATAATTCCCGAGTCCGATATCACACTCCCGAGGCCGACGAGAGTGTCGGTCGACATTTGTCGGGAAGATAATGTTCCAGACCCTACTGGTGAGCAGCTTGCTGCTAAGTAGGGGATGGGTACGAGACTAATGATGACTTAAGGATGACTATGTGAATATTGGGCGGATATGCCTGTTTAATTCTGAAGTAAAGTTCAGGGCATGCATGGTATGAGCACAAGACAAAAAGTCTCGAGACTGTCTCAAGACACGAGACAAAACAAAACATATATAGCTAGGAAAAGAGGAGGCGAAATACTCAGTCGTTAACTAAAAGGTCGTAACTTTTAGTAAGCATTTGGTTGCAACGATATTCGACTACTTAATTAACGCGCAAGTAAGACGAAACATGAAACAGCCTAGTCTCGGGTCTTTTGGAAATATGCGAGTGATTGACTATGACCCAGCCACCAGCATCAAACGAAGGAATTACCTGTACTTAATGAGTTAATCAATAAGTCAAACGTGAGGGGTCAGGCACATAACCTTATAGAACCTCGGAGATCCTGCCGGAATTTTAATTTTGGGGTGTCTGCCTGGGCAGCAAGTTCCGATCCCCGCCGCACAAAATTCGATACCTCACCCTAAGTCTGAAGACTTTGCACAACGCATGGCTTAAGTATTGGCAATCCCGGCAACTCCATCGACTGTAATTCATCAGAAAAAAGGAAACATCCTCTAGTGATGGGCACAGGGCGAGATAACTTGGGACTTTGCCTTGAGATTTAATCTCGAGACGAGGAAATACCTGAGAGGACAGCAAGGGGGCAAGACTGGAAAGAGGTTCATTTGGGCTAGCTTGAGGCCTATATATCACAGGACTTTTTGCCAGTGCTCTTAATCAAAGGGTTGGGGGAGGCGGGTTCAAACAACCCTAACCCTGGGACCTTTATTGTTGCACACATTGTCACAGCTCCACAAGACCGCAAGACCAGAAGCAAGACTATATTCCTGTCTCAGGACCGGGAACAGTTGGCTAGTACAATCACAACATGAAAGAGACTACCATCAATCCAGTTTTGTCTCGTCCCTTCAGCAAACTCTGGAACGTAGGCAAATGGGAATTTACGTTTTTCCTTTTTTTCTTTTTTTTAACGGGCAAGGAGTTAATATTATTAATACACCATTCAATACAGTTTCCTAAATTGGTCGTTGTGTACTTTACCTGACATAATCTGCACGGGGCCAGGGTTTTGTAGCATTTTGTCAACCTCTAGCCAGGCCCGCCAGAGCTCGTACCAGGGTCTTGCCAATAATTCCCGTCTCATCTTTGCCCACATCAACCCTATTATATGTAGGAAGGTTCGTGGTAAGACTATCAACCTCCTCATATGCTGGAGGTGAGGCCGAGGGCTCTGGTACGGAAGTGAGACTATGCATATTGGGATTGAGAACCAAATATTCAGTTGATCCGGGGGTCGGCAGGGCTAGGTCTTGCCACTTCAAGCTCTAGGAGAGGGCTTCTAAGAGATTTATAGGCCGTAGGAACTACTAGGAAAGGAGAGATGTGCCTCGGAGTATTAGGGTTTCTTGCTTGGCAAGGAGGATATATGATTAATGTGTTAGAGGGCAGTGACTGCAGGCAAGAATAGCGTTAATCGAGATAGTTTACGTGAATTCTGGGTCTACCGACAACTCAGATAACGTTATCTTCCGTGTTACCAACCTTGGAGCAGTGCTGAGGTAGTGATTTGTGCATGAACTAATTCGAGAATCCCAAATTTTATGACATCTCCGTGGGTCAGCAGCTTAGTTATTTAAGGTTGATAAATGGAGAGAAGGGAATTGGGGTACCGACATAGTATGTGTTGAATGCGAGATTCTTTTGACACGATGGCCGCTGGAGGCGTGGGCTGTCGTGACCATATCGATCATACGCAGGTGCTTGTCCAACGGTAGATCTTCATCCATAGAAATATGATGTTGAATTTGCTTTTCCGCGGGATAACCCATCAAAGCGATCGTACGGGTAAATATTGTGGCGTTCTCCCCGAAACCAGATTTGACCTTGAGAACCTGCTTACGATACCAGTAATCATAATAATGATTCGTTTCTTTGGCAACAGGCCTTCAAACCTGAAATATTGATGGATTCAAAACCGAAGGGATCTGGTGCTGGCTGGGTTCGAGGTCCTAGTGATATGTGGCGCCCTATATAATAATAGCAGGGTGAGTTTGCGATTTGGCCGTAAGTGTTGGGAATTAGATTTTAGAGATGGTTGGCTGTGGTAATAATCGGGGGTTCCTCTGGGGCGGGTGGGTTTTTTCACCGCTGTCACTTGAAGGTAATCACGTACTGGAGGAAATGGGAAATCATTGAGCCAGTGATCTAAACCCCCAAATTTCGATGCACCCTGGGCTTTTGCGTCGTTCACAGTAACCTGAAGATGGCCCGTAGGTCCTAATAAAGCTTTGTGAATTGGATAGCTTACTCTCACTGGATTTAATACACATGGCTATATATAGCCCTATATTCCTAGGGATATATTTAGAGTCTTGTTAGCTATATAAGTGATGATAATGACTATGACCTGTTTAATAGCAAGGAAAATCTCTAGAGTAGGCAAGTTGACGTAACGAAATTTTCGCTTTACACTAGAAAGCCCCCCTCTCAAGGTATCTCGGCTGGAGAGAGCTCCTAATCTTCCCAAGTCCTGTCTGATACACACCCGTTTTCACAATAGAGAACTCCGATATATGTGCACCCGCCTCGCCCTGAGCCCATATCACCACGCTAACTGTGTTTTCCCCTTGATAATTTAGTATACCTTCAGGTACAGGGAATAAATGTTGTGGCCCAAAGTTCCCAACTGTTGGTAGGTTAGCGGCGCAGCAATCATTAGTATACATAAATTGAAGGACTTACTGTATCGCCCGAACTGGTATCCGTTCACAAAAAACAAAACACGGGAGTCCGCCGAGGCAGTCAGATTGAATGACAAGGGGATATCATAACCAGGAGGCAGTTTCAGTTCAAACTCAGTACTGCAGATGGTGTAAGCAGAGAGAAAAAGAGATGCCTTGGTTTATAGGGGTGAACATACGTGTAAAACTGCACGCCAGCGGTTTCCGTGCCCTTGAACGGAGAGAGCGTCGGCCAAGAAGTCGTATCGACACCAGGTTGGTGAAAGCCTAGGTTCCACATATTAAAGATCTCGAGTATCAATAGAGAATCAATGCTGGACATTTTTTACCTTTTCGTTCGGCATATGTACCTCCTTCGTTGTAGGGTCCACGTGCTTTGTCCGCATACTAGATGAGGATTAAGGCAGTGTTAGTGGTGAGTTTGTAACCATGGGGTCGTTTCCTCTGATTACATACGTTTTCACCTCCGTGATTTCCTTGGATCTTCCAAGTGACAGCTGGTGTTGCACTCCCGAAATTGTAGTTCCAGATACCTCGCGGATTCTGTAAATTAGGCAAACGTTATTATATTATCGACGAAACAAGGGGTAGAGTTATTACTGTAATGCCGCCTGATTCGTTCTCATTGTATCCCATTTGTTGCTATCAACTTGTTTGTGAGTAATTCGCATTTACCAATGTTTGAAGAAATACTGACATAGATAATTGT
Organism: Morchella importuna; assembly: GCF_003444635.1. NCBI lineage: Eukaryota > Fungi > Ascomycota > Pezizomycetes > Pezizales > Morchellaceae > Morchella > Morchella importuna. Next base: position 51,706 of record NW_025763466.1, on the reverse strand, counting down.
CACTACATTCTCTGTCCCCGCTGCCAACTGGCTAAATGTGAATGTACTTTGACCACCATGACTGGAAGCTGATCCTGTATTAGAGCCAATAAAAATGTCGTTGAGCCAGACAGAATATCCGAATCCCCATCCACCTAGCATTTGAATGTAGAATTCGGTTTCGTTCCCGGTAGCGGTGAAGTGGCCCCTGTATAGTATATATCCTGTATGGAACTATAGGCCTTGATTAGCTGACATATATCTATTTAGGGTACGAAATTTTCTCTACCCCGTATGTTCCCGAGTAAAGATCCGTGGGAGTCGTTAAATTGCGGACTCCATTGACAGTTGTGGTGTTTGATGCGTCTACCCATTTCGAGTCATCGTAACCCGAGGTGACTTCCGGCAAACTGTCGATTGATTTCTATGATACATTGATGTCAGAAGAATCACTTAGAGATTAGTCCTGAAATGATGAGCGTACCCATTCCAGTTCGCTCAGAACAGGAATGTCGAGTTCCGGGCTAGCAAATGTGATTAACCCGATAAGACTGCCGGTGGCCGATCTAGTTGTACTGATTTCTTTGTCGTTCCATTTAATTGAGCTGATTTTGCTGGACGCAATCACCTCTATTGGAGCGGTAGCGTTGGTGTCTCCGGAAACATGAAGGGTTGAATCAATGATACAGGCATCACGAACAAGATAAGGCCCTTTGACAATGACATTTCCCTCTCCACCGCATGAGAGTGCCGAAACCCAGAATTTATACGCTTCAAACTTATCGAGGAGGTAAAGTTTGATATCTGGGCCGATTGACACAACGGATTGTCCAGTTGAGTTGTAGTTCAAGATAGCGGTGTCATTACTTATCTGCTTATCAAGAAGTGCGTTGCCTTCTAGAAGAGTTATATTAGGTGCTTTGCCAGGGAAGGTGAATGCAGTCTCGTGGATTTCTCCGGGTGAGCCATAGAGAACCGCAACGTAAGTATCGTCGATTTTCTGCCTGTATAGGTGTAAATAATGGGCACAGGATAATAGGTAAGAAGGGGAGAAGGCTCACCATGTGAAAAGCTCGGCAGAGGAGTAGAGCATGTTGTACGGCCCAAGTTTATAATCTGTTAAATAGATCTAGGAAAGGGGTTAGTAAGTTATACTATGAGGGAAGATTAGAACACCATGTACCCGCGAGTCTTTCCCTGGGAGGGTAAGAGTGCCTGAGAGCTGTGGAATAGTAATTTCCCCTTTACTTGTAGGAATCGTCAAATTAAATTGAGAAGTATTCGGCGATAACGGGCTTGAGTGTCTAAAAATGATGTGATTAGACCCTCCCACAGACTACAGTCATGCGCTATAGGTCGATTACCTCACAGTCCAAAAAGCGGTCTTATTACCAATTTCATCCTTTGTACACGAAACAACGACCTCAGTATTACTAGTATAAGAATTCGTCGACTTTACCAAAAGTCTGGTGGTTAGGAATGCAGGCGAGACAGCAAATAAATGTGCCTGGAGCTTCATCTCGGAATACTTCTCCCTGGTAATTGATCGATCTTCCGATATTGCGGTTACGAAGTCATATGTTGTGGGGGTTCTGTGGAATGAAAGATGACCCCAGTTTGTGCCGCCGTAAATCTGCGAAAAACAAGATGGTTAAACTTCCACTGTCCTCTGAAATTGGGGAGCTTTTGAGAATTACCATGTAAATGTTCATCGCTGTCACAGACATTGAGTATTGGTTCTTATACATGAGACGAAACACGAATGGATCCATAAATGAAGGACAGTTATTGTTGGCATCCGTCCATTGGGCATAGAACCCGCCGCCATTCTACGGTTTATGACATAAGGTTCAGCATTTATTTGACACGACGTTTGGACGCCTCTTACCTCTCCTAGAAAATGAGGATGTCCTGGAGCAAAGCTTAAATGCTTGTCCCAGTCCCCTTGGCTCAGTGCTCCGTTCCAGTTCGAACAAGCTAAACAATGTCAGTCACAATTAATTATACGGAGATATGCATTCCTTGTGCATACTGATTGGATATGTGTCATAGGTGTAGATATCAATAACCCCCGAGGTAGCATAGTAACCATTATGTGCAACGTCGTTATGAATGAGAGGAACATTGATACCAGCGTCGATGAAGGTCTCCCGAAGATATTCCATATATTGATTAGCCGGCCAGTCATATCCTGGCGCAGCTGCCACCGAGAGTTCGTTCTCTAGCTGGAGTAAAATAATCGGTCCCCCGTTTGTAATCTGGTGTGGCGCCAGTCGCCGGCTGATTTCATTGATGTACGGAGTTATTTGCTTGTAATAGGCCTCGTTGCTTACACGCCAGTAGATTCCCTCCGGGGCATGTTGGCGCCAGCCTGGAAAGCCACCGGCACTCAATTCTGAACGATGATGATGAGAATTAGAGTGTATAATTCAGGTGAGATACAATCCTTTTGTGACGATCTAGTTAAATTATATCGATTGGGGTCAACTCACCGGCATTGATATACGGCCCCGGCCGGACGATAACATATAGCCCTACTTTCTTTATTGCGTCGAAGAATGGCTCCCAGTTGAAGATACCATTGAAGTTGAAGACTCCCTGTTCGGCTTCAACTAGACCCCAGTGAACATATACCGAGACGGCATTGTACCCAAGTGCTTTCAATTTGTGCAGAATATCCAGCCAAAGGTCAATGACCGGGAGTCTAGGGTTAGGGTTTTAGCAGTGGTGCACAACTGCACATAGGGTGTGGGTGACAGCTTTGCATACCTCCAAGGGTGAAACTAAACACATAACATCGAGGGTTAATATGCATCTATATGGAGCGTTTTACCTATTTCGGGCGTTGGAATTTCACCTCTCCGCTATATACATAGAGCCTCTTTCCGTTCACCGACATCGAATATTTATCCCATGTAACCTTGAGATCCCAACATTAGCATAGTGAAAGTGAGACAACGCGTGCTAAGAAGGCGATATACATTTTCCTGTAGCCCATTCGTATCACGACTAAGTAGTAGTTTTGATGGGACGAGCGACTGGTTGGGGGGTGTGATATGGCAGTAAGAGCTTGTGATCAGGGATCCGAAGATCGCGAGTGTAACGAAAACGAAAGACTGCATCTGAACAGAGAGGGCCTGTAGCGTAGCCCATAATAAGCCCGCCGTGGTATCCTTTTGGTGGATTGATTGAGGCTATATATGTGGCATTACTTCCTACGTATGCGCATTAGATGTCAAGCTTTCTGCGCGATGTATAACACGTGCGCGGGACAGATGCCGGACCCCCCCGGTGCGATGTAGAAATCTTGATAGAATACAGATAGGATACTCACAAGATATAGAGAAAGGAACATGGAAATGTTTCCGGGAGAAATATGTATCCCGGGCCTTTTTTAGGAGCATGCAGTGGTTTGGCCGCTCTTGCATGGTTGTGCGGGTAGACACCCCGCAGATTCACCGTTACTCCGTGCAACCCCCGCTGATTACGCCGCTACCCGCATAACGCATGAAAACGGATGGTGCGTTCCCCCCGGGTCACCCACCATAATATATGGTCCCATTCTAGAAAAGTACTTACTTTTTTGGACGGCGACGGAGCGCAGCACAGTTCCATATGTGGTTACCTGACATCCGATCAAATGGGCTGCCTATGTTGCGGTGGGAACTATGTCCTAGATACTGGAAAAGTCAATTCAAGCTAAAAAGAGGCTCGCTGCATAATATATATGTTTGACTAGAATCTTAGCGGTGTTTTTCATCACGGAACGTCTTTGTTGCCTATAGACTATAGGTATTGACGTATGTATGTATTTATGCAGTGTGTCGTGATGCCGTTAATTAATTAGTTGCCCCATCAATCTATATGGATGTAGCTACTTTTTATGAATGCAGGCCAGTATCGGGTATAGGGAACATAATACATACAAGCGACTGCCCTATATTAATTCATATATCAAGAGAGGGCTCGAATGGCCCCTGGATATCCTGGGTCTAGATGCTTGGTACGGTGGAGAGGGACCATAGTATATATATAGGGACTAGGAGAGGGTTGAAGGCGATATAAATTGAGGGAGGAAATATAGAACTCTTTCGCAATATCTGCGTTGGGGGAAAATCCCGGCTCATCTGTACAGGTAGACCTGTATTGTGATTCCTACTGCCATAATATTTCTTCAAATAAGCTACATAAGCTAAATCAACAAAGTGTCACAATCTCGGTATCCTTGTTTCAAGAGTATGGTCAAAATGCTATCTGGAATAATGATGCATATAATGCTCACTGTAAAATTGTATCAAGCGAGGTGTCATGTTGGATCATATAAAGAGAGCCATTAAGCATAATAAGAAAAATCATTTTTCATCTTCCTGAGCGCCAGGCGCCAAACCATTGAGTCGCTTTGTCTGAAAGGAGGACTAAGGTGATGGTTAATATAATTATATAAGAGACTAGTAGCTAAAAATGAACACTCGGAAGCACTACCTATGAATATCAAGACACAAACTTGTGGAATAGGCCATGATCCGCCTCCTGAGGAGTAGAGGGCGCTTGTTGAAGATACCTCGGACATGGCGAAGAAGACTACCGCCGGGGTAAATCGAAGACCCACGCATATCCAGTCGTAGACATCCAAACGACGTCGCACAAGAATTGCAAATACGCCGTACATGATAAAGACAACTCCTAGGGAAAGGAAGAAGTATTTAAAGACCAGGTCGAAAAGCTGCCTGAATCCGCTGAACCTGTCGCCAGAGTCCTCGGGCTTCCGATACGGGAACTTGAATCCGTAAAACTCACTGAGATAGTAAGCGAGCTTTGCAACTAGTGCATTATACAGGTCGTTGTATGCTTCCATGAACTCACGATCCCCATCTTGTAGAACGGAATTGTACATAAAGGTTTCCAGCTCATTCGTCCAATTCGTAACAATTGGCCACTCCTTGAGAACCGTCTTGGCGTAATCATCGTTGTAGAAAAGGGCAAACGCATCGTTGAACTGGTCTATCATGTGGGATCGATTATTTGGCCTCGTAGGTCCAGTAAACTTCCCCATCATATCGTCGGCCATGAGCTCGTAATTTCTCAGAGTGGCGAGCTGTCGTAGACCCTCAACAGAGAGTACGATGGCTAGATGGAATGGAAAGTGGAGAAGGGTCCAAAGCTGTTGTCTGAACCTCCCGTAATAGATTTTCATTGGATTGAAATCGAAGTAGAACATCCAATATAGATACTGTGTCATAAAGAATTATTAGCCGTAGAATATTATAGTAGTCCCTCGTAACATGGTCACACTAGGATAATTGCAACACGGATGGAATGGTGAGCGGTGAGGTAGGCCAGGCATAAGAGCTAGAGTGAAACGTCGGCAAAAGAAAATGATGGTGGGAAATGAAAACACACAATTAAAGCAATTGAAGAGGATACCACTCCAAGGGTAGTCCAGGTCCAACCGAATCCCTTGACAATTGTGTTTATGGCCTTTAACATGACGATGATGCCCTCCCCCAAGATAATCAAAGTCAACAGTCCCATTCGCTCAATTAAATGGGTCCTTTTAAAACTAACACATCCCCATATCGACGATGTAGTGATGACAGATATCACTTCAAAGGCTGCCATTATATACCTAGAAAGTACGGCAAGTGTCAGCAAACGTGTGCCAAGAGGGGTTTCAAAAGAGTGGTCTTGTACCAGGATAGGTAGTATTTCTCGGTGTGGCCATGACGGAATGAGAAATAAATCTAGATTAGATCAGCGCCTGGCGGACTTAAGGATGTGAGGACTTAAAGGCACAAGATCAATAGGCAAGCTCAAATTTGGGTCTAAACCGAGCTCATTTTTGATCCGCTTCTTCTGAAGTCTCTCAGTACGCGGCACTATGGGGGGATTATATCTTACACCGAGATAGACAGAAGCTGAAATAATCATGACCGTGCCATGAATAGCAAGCGGAACGATAGTTCTCGGTTTTGACCTCCCGAAATACATGACAACAAAATACTGGATACTCAGAATAAATCTTGAGAACATAAGAGTGAGGGTCATCGTCCTCAAAGCGGTGATGGTAATATCGTCGTCCGGACTGAATGGATCCCATGTTGTTGAGACTGACGCAAATGCACCCATTACCGCAAAGTGAAGGGCTTTGCATATCCTCTCGTAAACCGAGTCAACGGAAAATCTCACATCCAGAAGTGTAACATGGAGCCAGGTAAACCATAAGATGATAAAGTATAGAATATAGGAAGAAAGCGCTGTCACGATGATATTAGCAAGCTATTGAGGTTGTTTCACTAAGCCTAAGAGTGGAATTACTTTTGGATTCAGTGATATAGTGCACTGATGTTACGGTTGTTAGATTTGCAACAAAGAATAAATCGTAGAATAACTCAATCGGTGTGGCTTCCTCAACCTCCTCGGCTTCAGCGGTATCCTCAGTTTTCTTCTCTTCCGGTTTCTTCATAGGCCCATCTGCAGGTCCAATTACATCTTCAGTAGAAGCACCCCGCTTATCTTGGGGTGACTGAAGTGTCATTATTGGTTGATCATGGTTTGAAAGATTTGGATGAGTACGGAGTTTTGCGAAAGGATTCGCTATCCAAGGAAGCTGAGCTGCTCGTCTCTGGCGCGCTCTCTGCCTGTTCGGTAAAAGAATACAAAATTAGCAGAAATACACACATGTATCATCAGATTGCATCATGCAGGCGGAACCTACTGCCTGAATTCTGCTGGTGTCATTGCCAATTCTTATTTGGAAAGGAGCTTGGGTAGCTATGTTGAGCGAGGGATAGGCTTGAGTTGGGTATTTGGGGGGGGGGGGGGGGGTAGTTACCGCCTTAAATCAAAGTTTCCTCGACTTATCACGAATTGGCTTATATGCCTGGATGTAACATCAATGTAACCGCGATTTAACTGTGTAAGTTGAACTACGTATACATCAACTATAGGAAGGCGTATGTTTATCGTCGTATGAACCTTGCTATCGTATTCGGGAACATGCATTGGTGTACCCTTGACTGGCCATATGTGATACGCTGTGCGGGAGTGTTCCTGATACACGGTAGTGGGACGAATGCTTCGAGATAATTACACTGAGAGCGGATGCGCCGGGATGGAGGAAGGTATTTGAATCGATGAGCCTATTTACCCAGAGTTGTACGTTCTTATGAGACATGGCTCCATATTACCTGGAAATCGAGGAAGCGGGAGTTCAGCACTTGTGTAGCATTTAAACGGAATCTCAAAAGCCTATGCAGGGGGCCGAAGTACAGCACCATACGAAATAGAAGGTCGACTGGCTTCTAGAAACAAAAGCGCACGTATAGAGATGTCTTGGGGGTAGGGATTTCTTGAAAGAATCCTATGGTGTCTACAACGGCGTCGCCGATAGACCTAATGTCATACGTGGGTCAGAGAAATGCAATGTCTTAAATTTCGCCGGCAGATGATATGAGGGGCACAACAGGACATTCGAGTCATTTCACATTGTGCTCAATAGGCTGAGTCATGTGGCTAACTGGTAGTCTGTGAGTTGTTTTTGTTCTCCTCTACCAAGTAAAATCCTCGATCTTACTCACCGAAATAGGATAGACTGACTTTTCCAATATCTACGGGGGGGGGGGGGCACCCCAAGGTCTCCCAAGTTTGTGTGGATTATCAGGGTTTAGCAGCGTTCTGTTTTTATTTCCGGTGATTTTCTCCGATATACATATCTGGGTCTCGATGAAATATGTATGTATATGTGGTGCGTGCAAGGCATAGTTTATACATGATAGGCCAACTACATACTTACCTGTTTAAACCTAGTATACATGTGGATGGCCACATATCGCTAATCATTACTGCTGTTGGACGTGTCACGTTATATGGACAAATAATTAGTCTTGGAGTCGTCAATCTGATGACAGACGGAAGAGGGAACCCCATACACTTAAGATATATAGTATGCATGCACTGGAGTAGGTTCTCTTATGGTTACGGGGAATCCGGATGGCTCGAGGCAAACGTCAATGACTCGATCAGTAAACTGACGCCCTATGAGGCGTGACGTCACATGATGTCCACGTAGGCTATAACCTCAGGGCTCAAGTTCGGGATCTTCGCCGGTCTTTGCGGCTTTGAGAGAGCGCGGGGTTGGAAGGCGTTAGGAAAAGCGGAGATAATTTGCTGATTCACAATCTAGTGCGGTAGTGGGAAAGAATAGCGCGAAATCAAGTTTTAGGCCAGCTTGGCTATGAAAGGGTTCTAGCTACGAAGGGGTTCTGTTGAATTTGGAAGCTGGTTTATCTCTATCTGAATGCTTCATGACTCTTAAAATGTGTGTCGTGCTAAGGTAGCTAGGGGTTGTTTTGCTGTTAATGCGCGGATGTTTTGTTATCCAGGTATACTTAATTTCTCACAAGGGTGGTGAAATAAAAATTTGTTTCCACACACGCTAACAGAGTTAGAAAATGGACTGATCGAATAAAAGCAATGATTTCAGAGTAGAGATTTTGAAAATAGGAATAAATTTTTTATTTTTATTTTGTAGCTTTATAATTTAGGTATGTAGCAAATACTTGTACTGTAGTATTTCGATATTTATCAAGTGGGCCTTCAAAGATAAAAGTTAACCTTGATCAATGATAATTAGCGCGAAGTTACAATTGATGTCCCGCTGATATTCTTTAGTATTAATAAGTGTACGGAAAGGGGCTCAAGCCTATTGGCGTGGGCACTGGAGCTACGAAAGGCGCTGGATCATAGAACATCATTCGGTCATGGTTAATCACTCGCTTCTTCAACTTGTCGCCTCTGTTCCGTGTGGGCATGAAAGTGTGGACGTAGATTGTAGTGTGCGACAACAAGTAGCTACTTAAGTGGGGGTGTCGAACCGGACTATCTTAGTTGACCGATAAAACCTTTGGGATGCGCGGTAGTAGACTGACTTATAAGGACCATAGACATCGATCCTGTAGGTTCCTCAGCCTAGACCCCAAACTCTGACCGGTATGTAAGGCGTGCTGTGTTCCAATGGCTAATAGATGACTAAACTAATCGATGACAAGAGATGCTTGATGTATTAGAAAGACTAAGAGAATTTCGAGTTTTATCTCGCTTAATGACACACCTATGTCTTGCCATGAGTCCACAGTTTTGCCATACGTAGCCGATAATAAATGTAGTCGTATCCTACGCGACAGTGCCCGGAGAATCCTAACCCTAACCCTGTGCCGATAGAGGCGCAGTGAGATAAGGCGTACTATCCTATTAGTGTAGGGAAAAGTATATCGCTAAGCCCTTCCAATGGCCTATATGATAATGGATACCAATGGCTCATCTTGCGCAGATATATCTATGAACCACGATGCCCAGGGGGGGCACCAAGGCATCTCAAATGTGCGGCAGATGGTGTTGGGCAAAGAACAACGAAACCCAACAGGAGGTGACTACAACTGTTTAAGAGTTCATAATTGCTTATTTTTTTTGTATTATATCTACTCAATCGCTCAGCGGAGTGGTAAGGCTGAATATACACTTTCTCTCGTTACCTATTTCTTTGAGTAATTTTTTCTTAATCTAGTTTTTCTCTATTCTGTTAAGCGTTCGATCTATGAAACAATTTGATTATTCTTCAAAGAAGCAGTATCTATGAATACCATGACTGCGTTTCATACTACATTATCTCCAAAGGAAGACCAAACGCGGTTTGTGATTTTCCATTTTAGCCTTAGTTGAAAGGTTGAATTAGAGCAGTTGGAAACGTGAGAAAGGAAACATGAATATTATAACATGACTACACTTTAAAGCAGATCTGGTCCCTGATTATCAATAGTACAGTAGCGGTAATACAGAGGATTGGTAACGCAATCGCGCAAAATAAAATAAGAAACGTTGTACCTAGACGAATCTCTAGCATAAGAACCGACAAGAGACGTTTGAGCCCGTGTGGGATCCCCCGAGGTTCTAAGATTTTAATCTTAAGGTTCATAGCGGCGAAAGCCGTGAAGCCTAAGAACTGACCGTAGAAAATCTAAATGAACAGCCAATATTTGCCCAGAATGGCGCCTTCCGGTCGTGGTTTAGGATGTAAGGAAACTGTGGTATCCATGGGAATAAACAATTCGGCCTGCTTGACATCGCGCTTTCCATACATCATCGAGATGATAACTATGTATGGTGCTGCGACTGCGAGAAGTATGAGGAGTGAACAAAGGCAAATCAGCAAGTATTCTTTCTACACCCTATGTCAGCGACAGATCCCTCTGGCAATGCGACTATATTACTCAGAATCTTGGATCAGGAACTCCCAACATATTTGCGTGGTCCTGTCGTAACAGTCTCTCCGTAAACAATTCCGACTGCCCCGCCGAGCTTTTGTTCCAACTCCTCTTGATCCTTCATATATGGAACTCTCGGGAGGCCGTATGTGTGCACTACGACATGCAGCCCAAGCCTTCTACGGCTGTGGGTCTCTTGGGACCACCGTAGAATACTAGAAACATTGCTGGGTACGTAGGCTCGAAGAGGGCTACCAGTAGATTGATTAACGACATGATTAAATATGGTATGACGGCGAACGAATAGCTACCAACACCGAAATTCGAAATTTGGTCCCCACTGACATTATATATATAGAGCTGATAGGAACCATAAATAATCTGGCCGATTGCCGCAAGATACGTGATAATATTGTAATTATATGCCAGTTTGGGTAATTCTGACTGCTGGTTTTGCTTTTCTCGGCAGGTCTCTCCGTGGTAGTTAAATATTGAAGGCGTCAAGGTTTTGGATTTGGGGAGATTGACGTTGAGCAAGGGAAAGACCTCAAAGTCTGTTGGGACCTTTATTAAACGGCACGCCGCATAATCCCTGGTGCTAGACCCAACGGGTGTAGGCCCACTTGTCTCGGAAATCGGGTCGGGGTCAGTTGATGTAAATCCGGGCTCCACGGGACTATCGCTGGGCAGCACGTTGTGGGCAGGGCGACCAGCTATTTGGCCTGAAGGGTGGAACGGTGTGCCCATGCCTAAGTAATTCCTCAACGATAAACAACACCCAGCTAGTACCCAGGGCTCTGCACCGGGTGTTCGCCATTTATTTCGATTAATATAGGATCTATTTCCTGCCCACTATCGTTAGCAGTGGATCCACTGTTTTCGAACGGCCCAGGTTTTAATTTTCATACGAGTCTTGATCAACTTCAAGCCGCAAGGGAAACCGGGTGACTTTCGTCCGGGTTTCCGGTCCGTCTCTATTTTCATTTTCTTCAATTCGGGTTTCCTTCGGCTCTTGGATCATGCACAGTGCTCCTGCTCTAAGAGTAGTCTCTAGAGGGCTCCGCTCGCCATACGAGAATCGATATATCGAGAGGACTGCGCTTGCAGCCTCTAGAAGTGGGAAACACATAGCTATGATTATATCAACACACCTTTTTACTCCACCTGTGCCTGGCCTCGATCTGACGGTCACCGCATGAAGCACAAAATTGAAGAAAACGAATTTGACAATGTCAAACCAGTCAGTGGGTCGGCAGACTGTGCTTCCTTTCGGAGCAGTGATATGGGGTGTCGTTGAGTTCATGAAGAATGTGTGTGATACTTTGGATTTGAGCCCATCGTTCTTGTTTCATGATGCAACGTGCGCGGCGCGAAATATAAAAGTGAAGCTCGACCCAGAGTATCTCAACTTCGCTTTATAGTGCGACGGAATTATTTCGCTGTGAGGGTTGAGCGGGGGGTTAAGATGGTTGGATAAAGGTCTTGAAAATTTGGGTATTGACTCGAAGGGATACAGCCAGCAAAAGTTGCAGGAGCGTTTGAATGCTTAGCTTGTCTAGTTTTCAATCGATAGGTGCCATAATACAGTCGCAAATCGATATGCCGGATCTGAAATCGCCGGATCTCTTGCTATTCCGTACGAAATCCTCTGGAATATTAATTTTTTTTACTGCAAAATCGATTTGCTATCCCAGATTTTTTTGCTATCCCATACGAAATCCTTCGAATCTTGGCAATCCGGCATATCGAGTCGTGACTCTAGTAGAATCACATCGCGGGTACTCTATCTATCGTGAGTTAAGCATATACACTTTTCACAACAGGTATCACTGTTGAGTATGTATTGGTTCCAGACCTCGCGTCAAGATGTTGCTGCCGTGCTGTGCGGGGTGCTGAAACCTTATGTGATGTGCCGCGCCGCTGCAGCTCGACCAAGGCGGCTTTCGGGCTCTATACATTTAAGCCATTTATCCCCGGTAAAACCTAGACAAACCTATCTTGGTCATCGATATATGATATATCTCGGGATACGAAGAAGTCATCTTTCACCGCCGCGCGCTTCCCCGCTAGATTCATACGGTGCCCAAGAGCTCGAGGAGCGAATCGGTGTTGTCGATTCCGTAGACGACCTCGATCTGGTGGATTGACCATTGACCTTCGCTCCTTGGGGGAACCTTTGCGTTGCTGGGTTCTGTTTCTCATAGGGCGTTGGGACGGGCGATATTCCCAATAGAAAGAGTCCCGTCAAGGTCAAAGATGAAATATACCATGGCTTATCCCTTGGACGAATGAGACATTGGAATATCTCTCTCATGCATTAGCGTGCTCTATAAAGGAAGTGATTGACTGAACTTAAGGCAGCATCCTGCGAAGTATACGGCATACCAGCGTAATATAAAGACTAGCTAACGCAGCAAGCTGTTTGCCCAAATATTTTCTCACCAAAATATGGAGATCATATGATATATATGCATGAGAGAGACTTTCCAATGTCTCATTCGTCTAAGGGAAACCGGAAACGCATGATCACTAGGAATCAAAAACCTAGCCAGTAGTGCGAGTGAAGACATATCACAAAACATGATTTCCGAGGGGGAGAATTGTGCCAATAGAGCTAGAGCTCCGCTCTATGAGAGAAGAAATGTTACGTAATAGTGCTACTCACGTCATCACAGTTGTCATGATCGGTTTGTGAATTCATTATCTGACAAATGGGATATCCCCTGGATGTTCAAGACATTTGAGAAATCTCTCTCATGCATTAGTGTGGTCTATGATCCAGGAAGTGATTGACCTCAAATAAAGCATCGCCGTGAGAAGTTTATGGCACATCATCGTACGCAAGCGCAGGAAGCTGTTTGCCCGGATGTTTTCTCACCCAAATATTGAGACCATATGATATGTACAATACCATGGATGAGAGAGATTTCACAAATGCCTTGAACATCAAAGGGATAGGATAGGTTCGGGGGATACGTCACCGTTGTGTATTAATCTTGGTATTGACAAAGGTAAAGTCGGAGATGAATCCAAAGAGATATATAGGTAACGCAACAGTGTACGGCGGTGAACGGACCGTCACTGTCCCTAAATTTGTCTACTATGTACCTACTCGTGTGTTAATATTTAAAAGGTCGGAATTCTGTGTGGGGATTTTTACTCGCCGGACTTTTTCTTATGTCCAGCGAGCCTCTTCCCGATTGGGCCTAGTGCAAAGCGCCCTATACAACGGGTAAACATCACGGCGCCGTGAGAAAACGAGGGCTGTCGACCATTACGACGGCTATCTATCACTAGGCAGTTGGCAGTTAGCTAAGCGTCAGCAAACAAGATCAATAGTAACCTACTCACCCAGACCTCTTATGTATAGAGGGGAAAATGCCCTGGTTGTGGTATATATTGATGACATGAGATGGAGGATGGTGATGTGATAAATTAAGTGAGCGATGGGGTGTGTGTGTTTATATCTTGTTTTAGATAGCGAAACTCCTGTCATTCTATGTTTTTCGTTTTGGATAGTTCGGGTATGTAAATCAGGACAATGCCATGGTGGTACATATAGTTCATCACTTGTTCTGCGTAGGTCGAGGGTCAACGTTGTAGACCGCTGTAGACCGCCGAGGAACCCGCCGCTAATGAAAATGGTAGTATACCACCGCGGAGCAGTCTACCTATCATCGTCAGTCAACCACACTGCAAATAAACAGTGATATCGCCCTCTGTCCTTTCCGACCGTAAATTTCGGACATATAATCATAAAATATCACTCGCGACAAGAGCACAAGCGTGTGATCGCGATTGGGCGCCTCTCCAGCGCAACGGCGCTCCTCGAGCTTTGCTCTTTCACCACGGCGTTTCTCCAGGGATTTTAGGTTCCCCCGCGTGAGGCTGGTCACTGGACGAGGTGATGGTTTAGTCACTGGCGGAGATGCATTGCACCGGCTGTGTCTTGCGCGAGTGATATTTGATGATTAATTGTGCGCAGGATACGGTCAGGGTGGAAGGGGGACAGTGCTATTTATTTACAATTTCGAAGGGTGGGGATAACAGAGTGAACACGAGAAGTTGACGTGCTGCGGGCAACGGCTTGACCCATATATTTGCTGTAATTACGGCGTAGACTCTGCTACGCCGTGGTCCTGAGCAACGACGTAGATTTGGTAGTGGCTGCAGTCAACGGCGTAGATTTGGCGGTGCTACGCCTTGGGTCGCTGGATGAAACGCCGTGAATATAGCGCTCAGGGCAGAGAGTGTTCTCTCGGAGGTCTTGGCACGAGTGATGTCGCCTGTTTTACTGTAGCAAGACTGATGTACTGAGTAAAGTAATGTTTGGTACATGAGAGTGATATGTTGTGGTGGGTCGTGCCACCTCCCCCTCCCCTTGTTTAATTCGTTAATTTGATTAGTTTTCCAGTATCTACGGATGGTGATGAAACCGGGATGGTATCATAGGTTATCCACTATCTGCGGGATGATAGATCACTTCTATGGGGTGCCGTGTTGAGTAAACCTGCGGTTACCCAGCCAGTTAGAGTAAGACTGTGAGGCTGGGTGTGGGCCTACTCAGCGTAGATCCGCCTGTGCTATGCCGTAGCTTGCTGAAGCAACAGTGTGGAGAGCGCTCAAAACCTCACTAGTGGGTCTTGGCGCGAGTGATAGTCTGTGATTAGTTGTGTGGAATCTAGGGCCCGCGATGAAAGCGGGGTGCCATAGCGAGTTGTTCACTACATGTAATTGTGGGGTTGAATATGATATAAGAATTCTGTTGGGCGACGCACATCTGTGAATGTGAGGGGCTGCTCGATCATGCCTAGAGGAACGCCGTGGTGCTTGGCCGCGGTTCTATAAAAAACACAGGTAAGACCTAGGTACCCAGCCGCGACTCTTCCGCCCCCCCCACTGGAGCAACGGGTGTTTATGCGGGGAAGTTGGGTAGGTGTGGTGTAGTGCAAGGCTGTGGGCGTGCTGCGCTTTCCTTTTTGCGGAGTGCGGGAAACACTGGTCTACGTGATACTGGCTGGGACATGGTGCTGGTCAACAGCAGATTTGGCTGTTGATTTGCTATGCCGCAACTTGCTGAAACAATTAAGGGCCCGTTTGGCTGCCTGTCAACACGGAGTTTTGGTAGAGAAATTTGTATGGCAACGGAGTAACCCCGTTTTGTTTTTTTCATAACTCCATTTTACAAGAAATATTTGTGTTCGGTCAACCAATTTTGAGACTGCGTTAAGGCGTTGCAATGGAGCTTTTGAAAAGCAGGGGGCACCTACTTTTCGTTCCAACGCTCAAACCTCCACTACAATACAATACTGTTCGGCAGGCCCAAACTCCGTTTTCAAAAACCTCCGTTTGCATTCGCCTAACAAAATCCGGCGAACGGACCCTAACACTATGGGGATCGCGCCCAAAACTCCACTCGGAGGCCCCGGTGAGTGTGATGTCGTGTGTTTGGCTGTACATGTAGCGACAATGTTGATCAGTATGAGATCATGTATTTGCTTGTGAGCTAGCGCAGTGTTATGGTGGGGATTTTGAGTTGTTTCAAGCGAGGAAATATTTCACTTGAGACTTGAGTCACTGGCGGAGATTCCGGTCAGGATGCTTCCTGAGTCCACTCACCGCATCACCGGTAAACTACCACTGCAGAATGTAGGTCTCGTTTCTAGCTACATACATAGCAAGGTCTTCTTTCTTTACAGTAGTTGACACGCGCACCCACTAGTGATCCAAAAATGCTCGGTGTCCGGTATTTATCTAGGTTATCACTCGGTTACAATGTTCTTCTCGGATGCCTCGGGGTCTGTCCCCCACCCTGTACTGGGGGCAGGAATAATGATTGCATTACACGTGTGAGGGGCTCACCGGAACCTAGATATGTCCATCAGCAATAACTACTACTTCTTGGATGAACTGGTTCACCCAGCTAATGGTAATTCTGGTACTAATAATGCAATAATTACGAAGGGACCGTTTAGGAGCGTTTTGTTGGTTGTGAAGCAACCACCAATAATGTAACGGAGTTCCGCGTTGAAACGCAGTTTTCGAGGCGGCTGCCAAACTAGCCCTAAATTCTCTGGTGACAATCCTGTGAACACACAAGAGGGAAATAAAATAGTTTGAATCAAACGAAATATCGACACGTGATTTTCCGTATTACAGTTCTTGGTAGAATTAATGCGAGGATCAGTACTAAACGCGTACGAGTGGGTTTCTTAGTCCGTGCTTACAGAAAAATTCCTTTAAAGGCCAATGGGACTATCAGGTCACGGAAGACCCACATTTGCAATAGTTCTACCAGACTCTGTAGAGTAACTTCGGGACCTCCCGAGGTCCGCAGGCGTTGCGAGACTCCCGAGACCTATTCCCTACTCATTGTGGATGAGACAAGACTACCCAGGATCCGGCCTGATCTCTTGCCAATCACTATGAGTCCTAACTTGGGTTTTGAAAGACCATAGGCTCTATATTTATCACCACATATATGACAAGGCCTTGACGACCGGAGTCTAGTACCATACCTATTGACATATATACTGGGGATCAATATCATAAAAACGGACAACATACACCATAGGACATAAGCCACAGGCTCGGAAGCCTCAACACAACAGGGACTGTTGTTGTGTGTGTTGCTTCCGCGCATGGTCAACTAAAGTGCGTAGGACTACATATATGTCCGGTACACACATATGTTACTGTGTTTTATGGGTATATAATGCATATAGTTTCTACTCAGGTCAGTTATATTTGTTAAGTCTTATTATATTCTATATATCAAAAGGTCAATCTCAAAAGGGATGATAGAATAACGAGCGAGTGATTGCCTGTGATTGGGGGCGGGGGCCGTCCCCCGAAAACACCCATGGGAATATAGATTTTGTGTAACCAGCAGTGGTGGAAAGGGTATACACATTGCTTGAAACATTTCTTGTACAAATAGGAATTAGGTTTGTGGTTGACTGATTTTATGTTTGGGAACGGCTGGGAACCAGCTGGCAGGTTTTTTTCTCCTCCTTTGTTTTTCTTTTATTTATTATATGTATGCGGCCTTAAGTTATAATACCAAAGATTTAACCCTTCCTCTCTTTGCCCTTCACCTCATGACACTCCGCCTCCACATATAAAAGCAAGCAGTATAGAACAAGATACAATAGCATGAACTAATATAAACAAAATATGCAATAAGCAGTGAAGGCTGGGAACCGAAAGCTAAAACTAACTATACAAATAAAACGAGAGCGAGGACTGGGGGTTGGGATAGGTCTTAAAAAACCACCAAACCACCGTCTTTTGAAGTCTATCTTCTTCAGCCTCCCGTATTCTTCTGTCTATGAACTCTGTAACCAATACTCTGGTTCCTCATTGGTTGTCCACGGGGCCGCCCCACGCCTTCTCCGGCCCTCCTACGTCCCTTAGCCGCACCAATTTTCCCCTTTTTCTCCCTCACTTCCTCCAAAATCTCATTCTATCTCTTGACCGCCCTGTGTAAACCCGTTTTGGTCCACAACAGCTCGACAAGGCTAGTATGTCGATGTCACTTTCTCTGGTCGTACCTGTCAAGACACACCCCGTCAAAAGATAACTTAGCCAAATCAAGCAAGCAGTTTCTCGGTGGTACGAGCAATCGCTTCGTAGGATCAAATGTAGTAAAGCTCGATTGGAAGCCACCCCTGAGTACCCAGGTATAGAGTTTGGGCTGATGAATTTTAGACGGGAATATAGCCCCCCAGGAGTGTATCCGATGACAAAGTGAAGAAGTATCCACAACGTGAGGCAGGGCCTGTTCTGATCCTACTACTGCTCACTACCTCAGACGCCAGTTTTGTTTATCTGCCGCGCTCCCGGTATATGCGCAGAGAGTATATGCCCGTGGAAGATATATAACGTAGCTTTTGAACAACTATCGCCCGGAAAATTGAAAACTATCTCCGGCAAACCGGCACAATATCATCTTTCTCTGGCTCATCACCTTCAGTAATCCTTACCGACGCCCTGTGCTATCAGGCCAGTTTCTCGTCAGCCCTGATAGGTTCCCGTATTCCCATATGACGTGCCCTAGCACACTAGCCCGATCCGCCAAAGGGCACCCCCCTCCCCCCAACGACCTTCCTTAAATTAGACCATTTCGATGCAAGATCCATCTTTTACCTGGTGACACAAAGGTTTGGGTTCTGAGCCAGTGATCGGGTGAATACGAATTTTGCGACAATATATACAAATCGGGAGCTGTACTTATTTGATGGGTGTACTCGTAATTTCATAGCGTTTGTGAACACAACTGGGTGCGCATATATAGCCGCAAAATCCAGCGTGAGGTTCTAGATTTTGGGCTATGCAGACCTAGCTGTGTTTATAACGGCTATGAAATTATGAGTAGTGGTACCTACAAAGGCCCCCACTTCTTGTCCCTCTATTATTAGACATTTCTTTAGCGAAAAGCTTGACCCCCAGCTGGTCACACGTGATTGGGCTGGGCACGAGACAGAGAAAACATTCGAAATGCACTTCCGACTAGGTTATCTCGCAGCAAGATCGGCAAAATCGGGATCTCCTGGATGCTTTGTGCGGTCCAAGATTAGCGATGTTGCCCAAAAATACATGACTTGCACCATCCTGGTGTTACCATAAGCAGGTTGTGCTAAATATAGCAGCATCAGCCCAGTAATCTGATATCGATATATCGCGAAATATGTGAACTCAACTTACCAACCATGTGACTCATGATACGAGCTCTGATCGTTCCACTGATGGTATGCAGAACCTTGAAGAATAAGCGGAAGCTGGTGGTACATTATGGGATCGGGTATGAGGACTATTCCCATCGGATTGGCTGAATGGGAAAGAAACACACTAAGCAGGCCAGCAGGGCAAATCCTATTCTCATCGTGAACTTGCAATTCAATCATTATCGACTCCAAGTACATAGGTATGGGTATGTGAATAAATACGCAGGTATTCCGCACTACCTTTCCATCCTCACCCTCATCCTCATTCTCGAAGACTACCAGCAGCTTCAGCCGTCCCTGCCTAGATAGCCACCGCTTCACTCGTCTTTCGATATCAATCTCCAAATATGAAATTCTCAATTTTCGCATCGCTACTTGCCTTTACCGGCCTGGTCTCTTGTGCTCCGGTTCCTGATGTTGAAATCGAACGTCGCGCTGTGACACTAATCTACCCATCGCTTGCCGTCAATATCTTTACTCCCAGCAATGGGGTTGTCATGGGTGATGTCTACGTCTTCAGGGTATGTCGATTCTCCGCATCATGATGCACAACTGGTACAGGTACTAACATGAACTTTAGTACACCGCACAAGGAATCCAGCACGAGACCAATTCCCTTCTCTCGTTTGACTTCCCGAGCGGTTACGGAGGCAAAACCTGCAGCTTCTCCTTTGCCAATGGGTGGGCACAGCCACCCAGCGAAGTTTCAAACTCGCGGAAGGTTCAGCTCTTCAGCGTGGGTGGACCGATTTCGGCGACGAACACCTACACCAGCAGGCCGTACAGGAATGTCTCGTACGGGATTTTCTCCGTTACTTCGAACGGTGCTGTGGGAACCTGGGATGGACAAACCCCGACTTTCCCATGCCCGGCTTCGGCGACGACAATCGGATTTGAGGTGGCGCCCCAGGGTGATTACGATGATGTTTCCTGGCCGCTGAAGGCGGGGTTGGCGGTGGTTGTTTTGTAGATGGGGGTAGGAATCTCGCTTCCACGCGCGGTTTTAATTATTTGATTGGACTCTGCCCGCAGATATTAATTCATTTGTTGAAGATTGAGATGGGGAAGTGGTTGCTGGAGTGTTTGGATATTTGAGTTCTAGTCAATCCTTTAAACCTTTATTATTTAAACTGTTACCATTAGAATATATTTGGGATATAGCTTCAGTTGGATCTTAGCATACTTTCTTGATCTGCTGAAATCGAACCCGCTCCCGAGGTACATGTCCGGTGTTGATCAAGAGTAGGTACCAATTAATCGATACATCTGCACTGAAAATTATGCTTCCCGTGATTATCGTTGTATCTGAAATTCGACCGGGTCATCGGGCGTCAGTCCTGCCATGATTGACTTTAAAAGTAGACAACCGGGTCTATTGATGTTGGTATATGACTGAATAAGTTGTGAGCTTTCAGCAGATGGGAATGGCATGACCGGCTATGAAAACTAGCGGGTTCGTTTCGTTTCGTTTCCAAATTGTTCCCATCGATAAGGTTAGTGGTAGCGGGTTCGGGTATATATTGGAATATGAAAATTCATACTAAAGGTATCAATTTTGTTGTCCCTTTATGGGATGGTATGATGGAGCGCGATGTGTAGCTGGGACAGGGAGCCTAGACCGTATCTAAGCACAATGATTGAGCGATGACAAAGTGATGCTATGCGAATACCAGGTTGCCAAGTGAAGCAAGGGTCGACATGTGGTGCTGTCGACGATCTGAGGGTGAGGCTTGGCAGGCGCTTAAAGAGAGCATCTGATAAGATCCCGCGATAATCCATCTTTTCTAGAAAGTATAAGAGACTCGGAGGACAAATGTCGGGACACAGTCATCAGGAAGGACACAGGTCGCGTTTTGCTTCTCTCCTTTCTTTTTTCTTTTTTTTCTTTCTTTTTTTTTTAGTAGTAAGGAGGAGGATGTAAGTCAACCAATTAATTACATCTATAAAGAATGAATTGTGTAGGCTCCTCGAAATAGCCCCGCAAATTAAAAAAAGAAAAAGAAGAGAACTCCGATTACAACCTATCCCATGCAAAAAAAACCCGTTGTATGTATGTACAGCCGCATTTGAAAAGTATTGGCACCTCTGAGCCAAACCCACTGGCACAGGCAGTCCTTTTTGCTTTTCAACTCCCATATTCGAGACATTTGCTAGAGAGGGCTGCCATATCTCTATTGCGGTCATACCTATGAATAAGTTGAATATGCGCGACTGCTATGGATTTTGGTGGGCTATAATTCATGAACGACTCAATATAGTAGGGTGCCAGTACTTTTCGAATACGGCTGTACATGTTATTCCCTTTACTGTACAACAACAGAACAGATGTTCTTGCACTGGAGCGCCTTATTTTAGCAACACGAGATACTACAGATCCCCTAAATGCAGGCTGACTTTAACTCCCAGATGACTCCGCATGAATACATATTCCCAGGCTGATATATCTCAGCCGGCAGGTACAGTACGTACTATATACAGTCCATCCTCGCGGTCACATTCCCTACTCAGCGCAACTTCACCGGCGGATCCTGGGAAGAGAGTCTCCGGCAGTCTTGCGTGGGCTTTGCTATACTGAATCTTATTCCTGGAATTTTGGTTTGTACCCGGACTTCAAGGGTACCAAGTAACGCTTTCCAGGGCTATTAGTTGGCCCTAGGACATATATTCTTTGCCATCCGTCTTGGGGTATATCTATATGGAGCCATAGGACCATGTTCAGTCAATGATTAAGACTGCTACTTGTCTAATCCGCTTAATTTGGTCAGATACGCCCCACCGGTGGTGGGGAGAGCCAGTATTCATTCGCGCGGAGAGATCCTACTCGTGTATGTACACAAACAAGATCTCTTCCCCAATCAATGAATTGAACCAAAAAAAGAAAATCGGCCACGAGTGAGATCTGGTGCTGCTAGGTGACCTCCGCCAACCCTCCCCTCCATCACAAAATACACAATTATCAACCTCGACACTATTGTGAGTGGCCAACATCGACCGCATACTGTGATTCTCTGTTCAGGTTTTAACATTGGCTCAATCAGAAGTATTCGAAAGAATTAGTTGTTGTGGCTAATTTATTTAGGTACTTCTAGCTAGCGCAGAGTTTCCATTTATTTTTGCAATACTATCCACACTTCCCCCGGCGGCGGAGGACCAAACATATATCTCTGCACTAAACTAGGCATCTTGTTCTTGTATGCTAGTCTTGGCTCAGTATCTAATTACACTGTGGCCATCAATCTCAACCGCTGAAGCCGGCGGCCTGCGATGCACGCCAACCGTCGAATTTCCGTGAACCTCAACCACCGGTTTCTGTAAACCTCAACCGCCCCCGTTTTCGGTCGGGGAGTACCCGGCACCACCGCCCCGTTCAGCTCCGCCTTCATATCCGCCCTATCTCCATGCGTGCCGGCAAAAAAGACAACACCAGCGACGGAACGACTTTTTGAAATTTGCGACCCAACCACAAAGATATAAGCCAGGAAAATAGCAAATTTAGAATCAGCAGCCCCAGAGCTATCACTCCATCCCAGAAAAATTCACAACTTTCGGCTTTTGCAAAACTTAACCACATTCGACCCGGTTTTCAACCGTTTTCAATTGATTTTGGGGTTTTTGAACAACTACTTAATAACCAAGCCAGCTACAGAGAATCTGAAAATATAATCGGAATCAGGAAAGTATTCACTATCAGACAAACTAATTATTTTTGATAGTTGGGATAAGGTTCCCCCCTACTGTCCCTTATCCCCTTGAATCACTTCCACACGAGGAAGAATATTACTGCGTGAGTGTTATTGTATTGGCAGGCTTGGCGTTATTAGGAAGGTTATACAGAGACGATAAAACAATAGTATTGTGAAAAAACAAAGGCATCATGAACGAACAGGGATTGGCAAGACAGTTACTATAGCAACCAATTCAATAAACATTATTACTTCATCAAAATATATTGCCAACATACCACCCCCATGACTTATTCACGTTGTCACTGCACTTGAGAAGTATGCAATAGGACTAGTTGAAAACTTTAAAGGTAAAGGGCTTAGGGTATTGATGGACGATAAGGAACTTGAAACAGTCAAAACAGTGTAGCTGTAAAGAACCATGGGCGAGGGTATAGCTACGGGGTCGAGGGACATCAGGGAGCTCCGAGAAGAGGGAGCGACAAAGGCTCGTACTGAGACGAGGAATGGTTCAGCGGCCTGCACGAAGGCAGGGGAGAGGGTCAGTACTAGGACAGGGGCCGAGGCCTGTACGAGGACAGAGCGGATAGCGGTCGGCGGGTTAGCCGAGGGGAACAGCGCGAAGGTCACGAGCATCGTGAGGACAGCGACGGCGGATGCAAAGAGCATGATGAACAGCAGACGTAACGTGGCTTTGAAGTAAAGTGTGTATTGAAGCGAAGTAAATCCCTCAAAGTAATAACCCAAAGTATAGTACAAGATGTTGCGTAGAGAAGAAAGGAAAGGTAAAGCTAAGCGGGGTGAGAGACCCCTATATACAAGGAAAACAGACTAGCGATGACCAATACCTAGGGAACCTTCCAGAATCCCGCGATGACTCGTTCTTCCTTGTGTGGTGGGTGTGGTTCGTAACAGTAGCTCAGACAAATGAGAGTACAATACGATCATATTGAAGTCCAATATATCAGGAAGCTCGTCTATTACACAGGGCGTAGCCCCTACGTCCCGAGCATCTAGCGAGTTCAGCACTGCTAAAGTACAACTTTTACGATAGGCTCTACAGCTGTACTGCTTCACTTTTTGTAACCACCAAATCAGCAAAAAACAGGCTTCGCTATGATGAATCTGCACGCCCAAATGTCAAAATTTGTCTTCAAGTTCCATGTTCAAAACCTAGTCTATTATTGACAAAACCTCATCCCGCTGTCGCTAAAATCTGACATGCCATCTTTTGACACCTAGTAGGCATACAAAATGTGATAGATCATCTTTGTAACGGCAACATTACCTGTTGGCCCATCAGCAAACCTGTAGCCTTCGCCAGACGCCCGGGGCGCTCAGGGCACTCAGGGCGCTCGGTAGGTAAACTACCTCTCCAGAGATACCACCAGTGCTCCTGGCGAGGTCTGGCGCACATTATTCCGCCCCAGCGCACACTAGTCCGCACAATGGGCCCCGACACTAAATAATAGCGCCCGGTGTAACTAGGACGTCACTCTACCCGCTAGAGGACGCCAGTTGCACGGTTGGATATCCTGACTGCTCCTGGAGCACTCTTCACTGCTTCAGCGGGCTCTGGGGATAGAATGATTGCCCTGACTCCCCCTGACGTTGCCGGATGGGGTGCTTTGAAATCTGGCTCATGCCCGACGTACCGATTCCTACATGTCGGCGCCCCGTTCTCTCTAGGTATACACCTCTCCGCCGTTCCGGCCTCTGGTATTCACAATTCCCCCATGAGATTACAAAAACATCACTCGGACGACGATCTCTACTGTCTCCAGAGGACTCGCGACTGCACTTTGAGAATTGGTGTATTCAACACCATGATCCTCCGCCTAATACTAAATACAATACGCCATTTAACACCCTAACTAACCCTAATACAATATACGAATCAGAAGAAATCCCCCACTATCTCCCTTAGCACTCGTGATTGTTCTACACATCCTCCTCCCCCCCCCCTTCGTAATCCCCCGCTACAGGTAATTCCGGCTCTTCTTCTTCCTTCTCCCCCTCCTCTTCGGTGTCAATGCCGCGAAGTCGGGCATTAATCACTTCGTCCTGGGCGCTGTCGGAATCAACCTGACCTCCTGGAGCACTCGTGGGTGTTCTCCGAGCATCTCGGAATGCGGCAAGATCCGCAGCTAGAGCTTCATCGTCGTCGCTAAAACCCTCCTCCGGTATAATCTCAATCGTTACCCCTTCTTTATCTCCTATCTATTAGGGTTAGCATTTAGAATACCACTCGCATTACCGGCATCTAGAAGTATCATACCTTTTCTCGAAGGTTATCTTTGATTACCTCCAAGGTTGCCTCCTGGTTCTGTTTACTTCTCCCCTTCCAAGTGTTGCTCATACTGTTGAACGTTTCTACTCGTGTTTGGATGTCAGCTTGGCAATCCCGTATAGCCCTAGGAGCATCCGTCATTGCTCCCAAGGCACTCGCCATATCAATGAGGGCATCGGGCCATACTTGCTCACAACACTCTCATTCTGCGATTGAAAATTATCAGGCTTCACGTAACTCCCTGTTGACCACGCCCGAATGCCGTGCCAGATCGCCGTCGATATCAGGCAAATAAGGGTAGTGGTTATCCGCTCTAGAAATTCGGGATCCCTAACCCCTCGCATTCTTACCCCATTGAAGTATTTAAAATACAATATATCGATAATTTCCGGAGCCAGGAAGCGCAGTCGGTAGATCTAGAATCTGTTACCGGCTATCCCGAGTGCTCTCTGGGCATCCACTGGCATCATACCTCGTAATGCTGTTGGGGGCTTAAGAAACGATCATTCTTCAAAAGGTATTCCACTTGAGCCGCCCTCGCCTCAGGCCCCACAAAATTTCCAAGCCCGTATATCCTAGAGTCCGCCAGGCACCCTTTCACCTCGTGCATCAAGTGGGAACGGACACGGAAGTGCAGACTTCTCACCTATCATTCTCAATTATGCTTCCAGAGCACTCGTAATCCTTTTGGGGGCACTCATCTGTTTAATAACGACCTCATCAAGGTCTACACTACACCCCACTCGGCGACTAGCAGTTGCCCACATGCTCACTACCAGTACCGAAAGTCTTGCTGCAGGTGGAAAGAGCTCATGTAGAAGAGTATGCTCCCCGATTAACACGCTACACTCCTTCTCAATCCTCTGAGCCTGCACTGACAGCATATTTGCACTCCTAGAGTTAGGGACCACAGACCTCTGAGTCAATTGGCTCGAAGGAATGTCGCCAGTGTTCTCAAAGAGGTCGTGAGTGTCCTCCGGAATACTAACCTCGCTTCCCGGAATCAAAATACCCTCGCTTTCCGGCATCGGAGTACTCTCGTCCTCCTCCCTAGATGAGGGAAGGTACTCGATTTCGTAGACTCTTCGCGATCTACCTTGACCGTGAAGTTGGCTTGAAGGAATCTGACGACTGCTCCCAGAGTTCTCGCCAATTAGCTCGCTAGGCGGTGAAGAGCGATATGTCCAGTAAGTGGGGGACGACTCCCCGTATACAGAGCTCATCGAGGAAAACTCGATATGGCGCGTAGAAGAGGTATACTCATGAGCATAAACAGGTGCAGAGGGCCTAGACTGTGAGGGTGTTGGGGGTGCTCTCTGGGATGCCGGGAGTACTCTCTGGGATTTATTCTGGCTGGGTGCTGAAGTGGGTGCTGCTCTCCCTTGACCTTGTTTACGTATTACTTTCGCGCCGGGTCGAGTTCCCCTCTGAATCGTTAGCCACTAATACTTACATGTTAAAAAGCATCAATGAACGAGATAGAGTCGAACCTGTACCACGTCCACCGACACGTTGGAAGAAGCAATGACCTCCGCTACCGCGTCAGTTTGTTTCCTCCGAGTATTGCCAAGTGCTCTGGCAGTAGTCGGCTGAACTGTATGAGGTCTCTTTCCGACAGTCTGAGACTTTTGGGTGTAAAATGGGGGGGGGGCTTGAGATTCATCCTCCGGTTCATCCTCATCCTCCTCAGAGCTCTCGTGGTTATTCTCCGGAGCATCATCATAGTCTGAGTGGCTAGTATCAACAGTTTCTTCCACCTCTGGCGCCTCAATTGCCTCTGGCGCCTCAATTGCCTCAGGCTCCTCCTGCGCTTCAAAATTATCAGTATGGTCCTAGGGGAGATGAAATTCTACCCTCCTAGGACTGCTCCTCCCAGTGGGGGTTTCGGAGGAACGGAGAAGACCTTTCCGAGTTATTTGAGCGGCGGTGGTCGATTGACTACTCCGAGTGCGGGCTGGCAGTGGAGTCAATGTTCGGTAAGATATTTCAGACTCGTCAGTCAGTAAATCTTCATGTTCTTCAGGTCGTTTTGGGAGTCGTGGGCGCTTTGGGGCAAGAGGTGCTGAACCGGAGGAGCGCTTGGTGGGAGCCACTCTGATGACTGGCAGGAATATCCGCAGTGCTCTAGGAGCACTCAC
The DNA here is from genome assembly GCF_003444635.1 of Morchella importuna. Taxonomy (NCBI): domain Eukaryota; kingdom Fungi; phylum Ascomycota; class Pezizomycetes; order Pezizales; family Morchellaceae; genus Morchella; species Morchella importuna. Next base: position 24,631 of record NW_025763466.1, on the reverse strand, counting down.
GATATCTTCGATTAGAAATCAATTCTTGGTGAGAAAATTTGCGCCGCTAATCAAGAAGAATTTGCACTGCTAATCCTCTTATGGCAGGGATCATCCTATTTTACCACAATTTCTGCACTCAACCGCATCATTTATCATCACTAGTTTTACTGCACTTTCTGAAGCGGTACCGAGTGTTCTGAGAGCAATCTAGGAGTTTGAAAAAAAAAGCAATGCAATTACTACCTGGAATAATCTAATCTAATCTAATCTAATCTAATCCTATCCGATATAACCCATCCATTGATATACTCTCGCAAGACAAAGGGAAATCCAAAACACCAAATCGTACCGCACCTCAATAGCTATCACGAGTGCTCAGGGAGTAATCCTAACAACTATTAAAAGGTTAGTGACAATTCCACAGGAAGGGAAGTTAGAGATTATACCAAAGGGAACTAATGATGCCCACCACCATCACCACCACCACCACCACCACCACCACCACCTGCACCACCTCCACCACCACCACCTCCACCACTTCCACCACCACCTCCAGCACCAGCAGCCGCGAGTGCGTCAGCAGCTCTCTTGGCTGCTATCCCGGCAGGTGTCCAGATCGTCCCCTGTAAGAAGTTTGGGTCAGCAACCCCGACACCCAAAGGATACTTCCTAAGGTATTTGAGGTCTAAATCGTCGATAGCGTCCTGCTGTCTATCGCAACGCCTAACAAGAGTCTGAATTAGCCTTTGATTACTGGCATCAGTTCTAAGCATATATACCCTCAGTCCTTTGGCATTTATCCGGTGCTTTCCCTCCTGGTAATCCGAATCCTTTGCAGGAATATCGATCATGCTATAATCATCTTCGTCAACGTGAGGGAAAGTCGGGTTCAACGGGGGGATTCCGCACCACCCAGGTTAGCACCCACGCCTGCTCTGTGGAGGACCGCCAATATCCTCCGAGGCCTGGCATTGCTGTTCTTCAACCAACCTTCCAGTTCTTCCGAATCGGTAATTTGTACCTCCACCGGCCGAACGGGAGGAACAGCTGCCGGGGGGACATTCTCAATTGCCCCCCAGATAGTCCTGACTGCTCTGCCGGGTGCGGTATGCTTCAGGATCAAGTTGCATAGCTCGGGGAAAGTTATCTTGGTCAAAATTCCGATGAACGAAGGTTCGTTCAGGGGATCATTCCAGTCATAAGTAGGTGGTGGGACGAGCATAAACAATGCCCCTAGAGCATCGGGGTCCACCACGGTAACCATTATGGAAGGTCGCACGAGTTCCGGAGGTACTGCACGCTCTTTCCCTTTGCGAGAGCATCTTCCGGCTGCCTGACCACCGCCGTCATCATCATCATCACTATCACCGGCAGCCTCTTTGAACTGACGGTCTCCCTGTCCCCTTGATAACCTATCCTTCATACCAACATCTGCGATGAGCCACTGTAGAGCACTCGCCAGTGCTCTACGGGCATCGGAGTCACCCCCAGTCCAAATTGGCAGAAAACCGTTGAGGGAGGGCAAGTTCATCAAGTAAAGGCATAGGGCATTGAACGCAGCCATACCGGACGTGCTTTTATTGACCCAACCCACATTTTGCATTTCTGCCTTTAGGCTGTTGCGGATGCTGGTGTACACTTTAGGTAGGTTGAGTAGACCTAAAGTCATCTTCGCTTTGCTTGCTTGAGTCATCTTGAATGCGGTCGAGCTCGGGGATGTCTCTTGAATACTCGGGGATGTCTCTTGAACACTCGGGGATATCTCTTGGACAATCGGCGATGGCTCGGGTCTAATTCGTCTCTGTCGTACTGGTAAGGGGTGGTCTATTAGTTCGGACGGGCTTGCACTAGAAAATAACCGAGAGGGGTGTCGGGGCTTGAATGTAGGGGTCTCCGGTGCAAGAACCTTCGGTGGAGCACTGACGGGTGCTGGTGAGGGAGTAGTAGAGCCTGCTGGGCCTGTTGAGCGGCCTGTTGCTGGGCCTGTTGAGTGGACTGCACTAGACTTGGACCGAGTGAGAACTTGACTTGGGACTGTGGTCTTCCGGGCAACGTTCTTTTGGGGAGCACTAGCGGGTGCTGGTGGGGTAGCACTAACCCTAAGTAAAGTTGTCCGTACAAGGGCCTCTGGTGAAGCACTGCTGCGTGCTTAGGAAGCAGTGCAGACTGCTGCTAGTGGGCCTGTTGCTGGACCTGTTGCTGGGTCTTGATCGTCACTTATGTATGGTTCAGAGGGTTCGGAACTAAAGTCAGGAAAGGAGTCGGAATCAGTTAGGGTTGCTCCCCAGTTACTCGGGAAGATCCCGTCAGTGTCCGATCGAGCTAGGTTAGTATTTGGCGGAGTCCGGGTTTCAGTCCGGATTGGTGGAGGTACAGGGTTTTATTTTCGGCTCTTGTTGATCGGGGTGAACCCGGAAAGCACTGGTGACTGCTTAGGGGTGTTTCTGGTATCTCCTCCAGGATAGGCTTGACAGTTTTGCGGGACGATTTGCGACCTGAGGAAGTTCGGTGTTTCTTATGTTTTCGGGACGATTTGTGTTCCTTGGTTTTTCGGTGGGTCTTTTCGTTATCGTCTTCGTCTATGTCACGCAAGCGCTTCTTATTGGGAAGTTGATTTGTGTTCTGTGAGCTACCAGGAGTGCTCTGAGCAGTGTTTGGAGTCTGATAATGTTAATGTAACACTGTGGTGAGTATGGTTCTAAAATTAATTGGATTAGGAGAGAGAAATACAATCTTATTTATAAAGATTGCAAAGGTTAAATCGCTTGAAAACGGAGGAACTTGAAGGATGAGATTTCAACAGGTAATGTTGAAAGCAATGGAAAACTTGAAGTGATAGGTAGAGGAGAACTTGAAGGTGGTTAGGAACTTCTCACGAACCTGAAGGAAGGGAGGGGTGCTCTTATACCGAGTACGATCAGCTTTTTTCTTGAGCTTATCACGCTTCTGAGAGCACCCACGAATGCTCTAGAAGCACTCGAGGGTGCTCGTACTCAATGTTTGCTTCAATATATGACGTTGATCTAAATGCTCCAGCCGCACTCGAGGATGCTCTGACGGTACCAATGGTGACGTCGATAACATTCTGGTGTTGGGGTTGGTGCTTGTGTTCTTGTTGGTGTTGGTACTCTGTCCTCTAGGAAGCTGATTCGGAGAGAATGTATTCTTTGAGCTCGTAGTCGATATTAGTGTTGAATTGGGCGCTGAGAACACTGTCTCGATCTGAAGAGACTCCGCAAGTGCTCAGGGAGAGGGTGCACATGCTCAGGGCGATAGAATCTAGCATAACTGGCCGCCTGATTGGGGTGGTGGGTGTTTCTTCGTGTTGGTGTTGGTGTTTGTATTAGGTTGGTGATGTCTGACATCAGACTCGTATTGAAAATCAGCCTTGCTGACCGGGGTGCAGGTGAGAGGAGCATCATTGGCTGACAAATTAAATCATTCGAGCACTCTGCAGCAGCACCTGCAGGAAAGAGCCTCCTCGGCCTTGGCAGAAACCAAATTTTTAGAGCACTCAGGAGTGCTTTGCTAGCATCATGAGACTTCAATGAAATCGTCTTGCCCCTTTTGCAGCAAGCGGTACAGCTCCTCCGCGAACTTCGATAAACATCTTCGACTACACATCCATTTGAAGCGGATGCATGGCTGGGAAACCAATTTTTACTCCTGGAGCGCGACCAGGAGGCACCCGATGACACTCACGACAGCCCGGAAGGCATTCACGATTCTTATTCAGATGCCCATGACGACTCGGATAGTTCGGAGAGCAATAGTATCAATTATCATGACCAAGATCCCGATAATAATTCAGATCTGGAATCCGAATCATATTTTATGATTGAAGAGACAGATGGAGATGCAAATAGGCATGAGGCAGCGACAACGATTTACGAGAGTGCTGGGGAGCGTCTCTACCGCTCGGAGGACTACGATGAATGCTCACAAAACCTTCTCCGATACCCGTGGCACCCATTCAACTCAGCATACGAGTTTAGAATGGGACGTTATTTCATACTGTCGAAGGCCTCACAAGGAAATATCGACAGTTTCTTTCTACACGCTCCGTCAAGCAGTGGCGAATGCTCCTACCGGACTGGGAGAGGTTTTATAAAGAGGTTGGATGAAATGAATGACATATTGGGAAAGGCGAGCTGGCGTCATTCGGAGGTGGATATTGGGGGAGAGAAAATCCCTTACTATTATCGGCATCCAATGGTAATTGTGCGATATCTTCTAGGCCAACGGGCCTTTCGGGAGTCATTTGTGTACGCGCCAGTGGTAGAGCATAATGAATCTGGTGAGAGAATATACGGGGAAATGCATACGGGAGATTGGTGGTGGGAGACGCAGGTCTGGTAAGCCTCACAAGTGCTCTAGAGGCAGTCGCTAATGCTTTCTGGACAGAATACCTTACCGGAGGGGTCGACTGTGGTACCAATTATATGCGCGTCAGATGGCACACATTTCACAAATTTTAGTGGGGACAAGAACGCCTGGCCAATCTATCTTACCATCGGGAACATCAAGTCATTGGTCCGGAGCAAGCCCACCGGGCATTCGTTAATTCTCCTAGGGCTACTGCCAGTCCCACCTAAGCTCGGGAAGAACTCACTTGCTAATTCCGCTTTACGACGTCAGAGTCAAATGGCGCTGCATCGCGCCCTTGGGGAGATCTTTCAGAGCATTCGGGAGTACTCTCAGGAAGGCGAGCTAATCGCATGCGCCGACGGGTACGAACGTCTATGCTTTCCGGTGTTGTCGGGTTGGATCGCTGATCAACCTGAGCATTCAAACTTACAAAATATTAGTACTAGCTCTTGTCCAAGATGCGAGGTGGAATTCCACAGTCTTGGGAGCACTCCCCGTAGCCCTACGCGCGATCACGAGGATTACCGGGAGAGGGTAAAGCTATTCAGTGAGAACCCAGGAAACCTGGGACCGGTGGAATACCTTGTCACGAGATCAGTAAAGACACTCTTCAATGCTTTCTGGGGTATGCCGAGGGTTAATCCATACGATCTCAACAAACCGGACATTCTGCACAATATCTACCTAGGGATGTTGAAGCACATGATGGAGTGGGTTCAGGCTTTCTTGAAGAAGCACAATCGATTGGAGGAATTTGATAAGGCTTGGGCCTCGATTGCGCCTTACCCTGGACTGGCAGTACCGAACAATGCATATCGTGCCACAACCCAATGGCAAGGGAAGGAGATGAGAAATCTGAGGCGGGTCGTTGTTGGAGCACTCGCGGCTGCTTTGAGAAACCCGGGGGTGGCTGTCAGGGGCGACTTCGCAAAGGCATTGAAATGTGTACGAGGCTTAATCGACTTCCACTTAATGGCGCAGTATGGGAATCATACGATGAGCACACTGAATTATATGGAGAGCTATCTCCAGGATTTCCATAAGCACAAGGATATCTTTTTAGAATTCCGGGCCTACAAGAGGACGGTTAAGTATGCGAGAGATCGGACAAAAGCTGTGAAGACCTCAGGCTCCCAGAGCGCTTTGGGAGCATTCCCCAGTACTCCACCGACATCAGCGAACTCGTCCATGTCCGTCAGATAAAAGAGGCATACGGAGCATCCAACAAGGTCGATGCTGCAACGCAGATACTGGACTATGGGGGGCGGCGGTTGGCGTTAGAGATTCGAATGCTGAATCTGAAAGATATTGTTGGAGGTCCTGAGAGCACTGACGACATCCTTTGGAGCCATCGAGATAACCTGAAGGAGTTACTTGAGATTTTTAAAATCGAAGACCGGAAAAAAACACCAAATGAAAGATCCATAGTAGAAGGCCGACTGCCTCTAAGGCGTCTTTGTAACCCCTCCACGAAATCGGAAATACTTTTCAATATTGCGGATGGACTGCAAATAAGCCATACCATGTTATATCGCCTGATAAAGGAGTATGCAGAGGATGCGGAATGCTCTCAAAGCTTTGCCGGAAGCTCTGAGAGCATTTTAGAGCGCCGGGTGGAGATGTTCACATGTTTGGAGGTTCCGATACAAATCTTCCAAAGACCTGAGGTGTACGAGGTTCACAATATCAGGTGTACGGGAAACACGGCTTTTAGGAAAGGGAAAATAAGAAAGGATTGGGTATGGGTGTCGGTAGCGTCCTCAGAGGAGTGGGGAGTGTTTCGGGGACGCTTACCAGGACGTGTCGAGGCTTTGTTCGAGCTGCGGGACAGTGGGGGGCGAGCACATAGACTATGTATAGTGGAGCTACTCGAGGCAAAGGATCGTGGTATCGCTGATAGCTCACATGGGCTCCTGAAGGTTTGTAGGAGGAGGAGGAAGAGGATGTGGGTCGTTAATATTCGGAGTATGTTGGGAATGGCCCATTTGTTTGAGGTGGAGACTGGTAATTGGTTGGTAAATACTAGGATAGACTTGCGTACGTGGAATGAATTTAGTTGAATACTTGTAAAGCCGTGAGGGCATTCTTGAGTGCTCTAGGAACGTTAGACCCAATTGGACTCTCTAATTCAAAATACGTGTCGTTCTGCTATGCATGCGGATTGGAAGAAGGAGGTAAAGTTTCGGCCGCTCAGTATCTGAGTCTGGCTATCCAGCAAGCTCGCTCCAGGAGGTCAATGCCAGTCCATGTTTGCTGCTTATGCATGGAAATTGAGCTTTTCAGACGAGCCGTACAATGGCCTCAACCTCAAGGCTAATTATGCCTTTCACGAATCGACAGAAACATACACGTCCGTCAAAGGTTGGGTAGTCGTCACCAGTATACAGGACAGTGCTCGTATCAGTATCCCGCGACTGACCGTACAGCGGCGTTGAGGATACGCACGTTAGATATCTTTTGAGGGACTGGTGCGGCCTTCCTATCCTTTGAGAAGGGTGTATCAATCCAAAGGAGCCCAAATGAGGGTTGCCTCACCTTGAGTGGGTATGACGAATGCCTCAGCTCTGTGAGCATTGGTTAATGCTATGGGAGCACTCGTGGAAGCCCTCGTGGAAGCCCTCGCGGAAGCGTTCGCGGAAGCGTTCGCGGGGGCGTTCGCGGGAGCATTCGCGGGAGCATTCGCGGTGCCGTGAGAGCATTCGCCGTGCCGTGAGAGCATTCGTCGTGCCGTGCGAGCATTCAAGAAAACTGTGAGAGCATTGGGAAGTGCTCCAGTGTACTACTAACGTAATCAAAAGAAGCAAAAGTTCCTAGGTGCTGTGGGTGGAGTCACTCCATCCTAGCGTCTCCGGGGGGAGGGAATCTCATGGCGGCCCAGGCGACCAGAGCATTGGCGAGTGCCCTCCGGACGTGAGCCATATCTCCTGGCGGTCCCAGAGAGTTGGACGGTCCTGCGGCGGAGCCTGGCGCGAAGGTTGTACTCTGGCGGTGCCGGACGCGCTGGGCGCTCGTGGCGCAGAATGCCCACCAGGACGTAGGGGCTGCGCCCTGGGTAATAGGCGAGCTTGCTGATGTGGCTCTAAATACTTCTGTCATCAAACACCGTAGCGGACAATCTTTACCGGAGCGGTTAGTTTCACTGGAGAACATCGACAATAGTTTAGCAAAACACAAATTTGTATTAAGCAAGTTAGATATATTTCGTCACATCTACCTTCTATACCATTACAAATAAAAAGAAACTTAGCCACCATGTCGCGAGGTTGCCTCAATATAAAAAGCGATAAAAAACCTCATATTATCCAGGATTCCGCTAGAATATGTCAGCAAAATCCAGAAGCATCTGTTTCGATCCTAAATATACCAGGCTATAAAGCACACACACACAACGCTACATCAACAAGCTTAAAATATTCTTACCAGAAAAATTACTAGATTCCATCAGTATAGCCTATCTACTATATCAGAACTAATACATACCTGATTAATGGGCTCAAGGTTATGTCCCACCTCGAAGACTTTCATCAAGTTTGAACACTTTTTACCATACAATTCGGCTTTTGCCCAAGCCAAATCAGGTACTCTGATGAGTGCAGTGGCTTACCCATTAACGCCTCCACCTCTGCCCGGAATGTTGGTAGATACTGAGCCATATACGCTACTGGTGCAATAATATTACGGCCATACAAACACTTTACCACTCTGACCGGATTGCAAAGGTTCATCGGCAATGCACATTGATAGCAGCATGTGTACTCGCTCAATTGAAGTGCCTTCCTCCAGCTCCTGTATTCGGAATAAGTGGGCTTATATGGACCAAAATCTTCAAGTGGTACGCGTTGGGTGCAATTCTCGATATTATGATCTAATGCAATCCGGCTCCTGGTGGTAACCCAGCAAAATGTACACTGACCTTTCATTGCTTCAAGTTCGGCAACAGCCTTTGTCCACCAGTCTTCATTTTTCTGCTTGCTCTGAAATTTATCCCAAGGACCAATCCGCGAACGACCGCTGGTACTGGCTACGGTAATTGTGTCTGCTGTATTTGAATTACGAGGAGCTCCACTTTTTGGCTTTGAAGTTTGTAGTGTGGGAGAAAATGACTTGAATGTGGTTTGAACACGTGACCTTGAGGGAGGATGTGTTTGTAGTGCGAAGAAGATACTATTGCGCCGCTGAAGTTCCAGCGACAATGTGGGTGTTTGAGCGCTCTATATATACAGATATTCTAATACCACGTGATCCCCTGATTACATAATCCCTGACACTAAGCCTTGTCTGAATCCCTGTTCCTTCTATGAGTCATCCCTTATACATGAGTAATTCCATACATAACCGATGTCGCAATGCCCTATTTCTACACTTCCCCTCACTTGCCACATCGTATCAATTCTGACAATTTTTGGTGAGCTGGTTTCGGTAGTCCTTTGGTCATTATGTCTGCAACATTGTCTTCGGTTGGGACATAGAGGAGTTTGAAGGTTTCGGCTTCGAGTTGTTCACGTGTGTAGTGATAGTGAACGTCGATGTGTTTGGACCGGTCGTGGATACGTGGGTTCCGACAGAGTTCGATGGACCCTGTGTTGTCGGCGTGGATGTTGTATTGGTATTGTTGTTGGAGTTCGCATAAGGCGTTGCGAATCCATACCAGTTGTCGAGCTGTTAGGGACAGAGCCATATATTCGGCTTCTGTTGTTGAGACTGCGACTGATTTCTGCTTCCGGCTTCTCCAGCTTATGGCTGATTTTCCTAGTCTGAACACGTATCCTGAGAACGATTTTCTGTCATCTAAATCTGAAGCGTAGGAACTGTCTGAGAAACCATCGAGTGTTCTAGTGTTTCCTTTCGGGTAGAACAGGTTCCAGTCTTTGGTTCCGTTGAGGTATCGGAGAGTTCGTTTGGCTGCTCGTAGGTGGTCCCCAGTTGGGCATGAGGAGTACTGAGAGAGGGCAGTAACGGTATGGGTGATATCAGGTCTGGTTGCTATGCTGGCGTACATGAGTGATCCAATTATGGATTGATACTCAGTTGGTTTCTCGATTTGATCTTCTGGTTCTCCTTTACGAAGACTCAGATTTGGTTCGAGTGGTGTCCCAACTGGTTTGCAGTTATTCATTCCAAATTTGTCTAGGATTTTGTTGATGTATGCTAGTTGTGACAACGTGATACCGTTCTTTGATACCGTTATTTCTATTCCCAGTAGGAATTTCGCATTACCGAGATCCGTACATTCGAAATCTGCCTTAAGTAGTTGTCTGATTTCGTTTCTGAATGGGGAGTCGGGTCCGAATATCATGATGTCGTCAACATACACCGATATGTATAGTTGGTGTTTCTTATGTATGAAGACACATGGGTCGAATTTGGCTGGGACAAATCCTTTCCGTTGAAGGGAGTCTGCTAGGCAAGCGTACCATTCACGGGGTGATTGTTTTAGTCCATATATGCATTTTCGAAGTTTACAAACCTTATGGTCCTGCCTGTAGCCTTCAGGTAGTTCCATGTAGATTTCCTCCTTAAGTATACCATATAGGAAGGCTGACTTGACGTCCATTTGTTGTGATATCCAACCGTTGTGTGCGGCTAGTGCAAGTAGGAGTCTTAGGGAATCGTATCGGGCAACGGGGGCGAAGGTTTCATCATAGTCTTGATACTGTACTTGGGTGAAGCCTTTGGCGACGTATCTAGCTTTGTATCTTTCGATTGTTCCGTCCGCGTTGTGTTTTACCTTAAATACCCATTTTCCTCTGACTACTGCTCGGTTGGTTGGTCTGTCGACAATGTCCCAGGTGTGGGCCTTGTCGAGGGCGTCTTTCTCTGTCTGTATTGCCTTCTTCCATAGGTGTTGATCATCGCTTTTCATTGCTTGATTGAAGGTGGTAGGTTCAGTTACTAGGTGTACCCGATGTATGGTGGAATCCAGGTTGTCGTACTGGCTTTGGAGCTTTGCTTTGTCCTTTTTGTGGTCTAGACTGGCTGCTTCCATTGCTAGTTGCTTGGTTTGTTCGTCCATATCTTCATCGGCTAGTATCTCTGATACCTCCTTGTCATAGGTGGTTCCTAATTCCGATATTTTCAGTCGGATTTCCTTCCTTTTCCCTTCGATATCAAGTGCTGCTTGTTTCTCCGTTCTTTCACGGATGCGATTCGATCTTCTTGTTGTGACAGGATGCGGGACTTCAGATTCTTTCTCCTTTTCGGTTGTTGGTTTCCAAGGTTTCGATTTCCTTGGTGGTTCCGGGGGAGGTGTTTCTGTGTTTTCCTGATTAGCTTCCTGTTTATTACTTTGTTCGAGGTGACGTCCAGGAGTGGGCCTCGTAAGCCCGGCCCCCAGTCTACTTGCGTCTGTTTCAAGGTCTTCTTCGAGTGCTGACGATTCGGGTTCTTGATCAGGCCTGTCTTCTGATTCATATCCGTCGTCTGTCGGTGCAGGTGCCGCTTCTGGTTTCAGGATAGGGGTGTAGTCGAGTTCCACGGAGACTTCCCCTGATTCAGGAGGGGGGAATGTGACATCTCGACTTACAACTAACCTATTTTGTGATCCTATCCAGGTGCGGTAATGTTTGGTACTGTCTGAGTATCCGACGATGATTCCTTCGTGTGCTCGGGGTGCTAGTTTGCTTCCTGCTGGCCTAGAGTTTTCTGGGATGTGGACATAGCATTTCTTTCCGAATGGTTGAAGGTGTTGGATACTCGGCTTTGAACCTTTCAGGGCTTCGAAGGGGGTCTTTCCCTTTAGCGTACTGTGGGGTAGCCTATTTTTGAGGTAGACAGCGGTTGAGTATGCTTCACCCCATAACGATTTAGGATGGTCCATGATCATGCACCTGACCATTGTTGTTATCGTCCTGTTGAATCGTTCTGCAACTCCATTTGATTCAGGAGTGTATGGGGGAGTCTGTTCGTGGACTATTCCTTGTAGGTTGAAGTAATCCATTGTGTCTTTGTTGACGTATTCACCACCACCGTCCGTTCTAAATCTCAGTATTGTTGTATTGTACTGTTTCTCGATTTTCGTGACGTAGTCTTTGATGGCTTTTATCGCATCGTCTTTCTGTTTTAGCAGATATATCCAGGCGAAGCGGGTATAGTCGTCAATGAAGGACATATAGTACAGGGCTTTTCCTTGCGATTGTGTGCCGAATTTTCCAGATAGGTCAGAGTGGATTAGTTCGAATGCTCGCTGGGATCTTGTACTAATTGGTGCAGGTTTCTTGTGCACACTTTTTGATAGTTCGCATTGACTGCAATGGAATGTTTCTGGTTTGGGGGGTAGCTTATGGATGTCTTCGTACAAGTTTTCTAGTGTCGCAGGGTGGCCTAGTGCTTGATGCCATTCAGAGTAAGTGGTCAAGCGAACTGTATTGCTAACTACTTGTACATTCCAAAGTCCCTTATCCAATTTCGCCCAAATTATTCCTTTCTTTTCTTTCGTGACCAATTTGTTTCCTCCTCCTGACTCTGTTCTAAACCCCTTTTCGTCGAGTATTGTTTCTGAGACCAATCCCACATTTCCCATGGTTGGGACCAGCAGCACGTCGGTGAGGACAACGGTGGATCTATCTCCATTGGGAAGGTAGCATTCGAAACTAGCGCTTCCCAATCCGGTGACAGCGTGGATGGTGCCGTCGGCTGTTCGGACTGTGCTGGTGTGAGAACGGATGTTGAAGAGTTGGTCTTTGAAAGGTGTTACGTGAGAAGTAGCTCCAGAATCAAGGATCCAGGTAAGGGGCAGAGAGGGTGAAGTATCGGTGCGTACCATGCATACTGTTGTGGATGATTCGTTGATAACTACCGACGCTGAGTTATCTCTGCCTGGTCTCCTTCTGTTTGAATCCCTTGTCTTGTTCTGTTCTTTGAGCTTTCTACACTCCTTGTACTCGTGGCCCTGGTACGGGTTATTCCGTTTCTTGCACCAGGTGCATTCCTTGCCGTTTGGTGTTGGGGTACTCCTGGTATGAAGTACCCTGTTGTTGCCAGTGAGAGGGGTTTCCTCTTGTAGGTTTTGTAGCCGTTGGCGTACATCTTCGTATGTAACATCCTGTTTGGTCTGGATGTTATCGACGACGTTGCTCATCGACTTCGGCAGTGAGGCAAGTAGGAATGCTGCCATTGCTTCGTTGGATTTGGTGAGGGGTAGCAGGGCCTGAGCGAGTTTGTGGTCGCCGCTCTGACACCTGGTTTTGAGAGTGTTCCAGTTCGTGTTGAAGGTCTCGAGATGCTCGGTTAAGTTACCGTTGTCTTGCATCTTCGTATCTAGAACACGGCTGAGGAGGGTGATCGTCGTGTTTGGTGATACGCGATCGTAGAGGTCTTTGAGCGCCTTCCATGCGTGGTATGCATTTTCGGCGGAGACGACTGTTGGTTGTATGTCTTCGGCTACAGCTCCGATGAGAAGCCTGTGCATTTGTTTTCGGGCCTTTTTGATTTCGGCCTTGGTGAGGTCTGTGTCATCTTCTGAGGGGTTTTCGATGCTCAATGCTTCCCACCAGTCTGCTGCATCGAATGTAATCCTCCAGGCAGACGCCCATATTTGGTAGTTGGATTGTCCCTTTAATTTTGGGAGTCCATCAAACTTGATGCGAATGTTACTGGGACTCGTGTTGTCTGAGGATTTAACCTCCACGGCCTTGGATGATTCACCAGCGTCAGACATGATGTTGTATGAAGTGTAATTGAGTTAACCGAATGTGGCGAGTGTTGTGCGGATTTTATTTGGCAGAACCCGGGCTCATAACCTGAAGTTTGTAGTGTGGGAGAAAATGACTTGAATGTGGTTTGAACACGTGACCTTGAGGGAGGATGTGTTTGTAGTGCGAAGAAGATACTATTGCGCCGCTGAAGTTCCAGCGACAATGTGGGTGTTTGAGCGCTCTATATATACAGATATTCTAATACCACGTGATCCCCTGATTACATAATCCCTGACACTAAGCCTTGTCTGAATCCCTGTTCCTTCTATGAGTCATCCCTTATACATGAGTAATTCCATACATAACCGATGTCGCAATGCCCTATTTCTACAGGCTTCACTTTGGTGGTAGCAACGGTGGTAGCAGCGGTAGTGGCTGCTATAGTAGTGTGCGCTCTCTTCGGACTAATCCTCCTTGAGTAGGTTATTTTCCTAGTCAGAGAATCAACACTTCTATTCCTTGGAGAAGATACAGATAGCGTTCCACCCCTCAACTTAGATACACCACTGCTCTTGGTGGTTCTGGTTGTCCACGTAGAGCTCCGGCTAGCGACCAGCACAGGCGAATTGCATATCGGCTCACCGTTTTGCTCAAAGTTAGGGAGATCCCCATCACTTTCAGAAGAGCTAGACTCTATAATTCTGCGCGCTCTGCGCCTAGTAGCTCTCGGTGTTGCTGTTGCAGCAGGGATATCTTGTGTTGCATCGGAAATTTCGATGACTTCATTAACTTTCTGCCAAGGGAATGGAGCAGGAGTACGAAGTGCTACAGCTTGCGGTACGGCAGGAGCTACAGCCTCTGCTCTAGTGGGGACTTCCGCTTCCTGTTTGTTTTGAATAAGAGTGTAGTCTTGTGGAAAAGATGTATGCCTGCGTCGCACAGATACTTGTTGATCTAAAGTTTGCTTCCGCTTTCCCTTCAATCTCATTGTGCAGTTATCGCATAACTCATCATGATCTGGGTCACACCTCTTTTCACGGATTGATTGGTGGAGTCGTTGGGTTAAATGGGGTTGGATTAGTCAGAAGGTTTCTATTGTGTTCTTTGGGTTTCTGCTCGGTTGCGCGGTGTGAGTCATTGGGGATTAGTCATCGCGGGGCTTTCTCGGGTATAATAAGTGGGCTCTCCCTCGCTTCGTTCCTGTTTTCCTTTCTCTTCTTCTTTCCTTACACAACGTCTTCTGTATACTCTATAGTATAACGCTCGTCCTTACCTGGCGTATCATACCAGGCAGGATTTACTCTGTACCTACGCTGGTTCTCAATATATATATATATATATACGCTGTCACTCCCCTCCCTTACGAAGACCCCGCGCCTCGCTTGACTAACTCGACAGCTACTACTGTCACACATCGTACCCTGCGGAATACCTGCCAACACCGCCCCTTGAGATTACGTTGCGTCATCATCCGCACCGTACGCCATGTCTACCGCCGACCCACCTCCGTGGATTGCTCCCAATAATGTGGAGGAATTCAAACAACAATTCGAACAAGACGCCGCCGCCCTCTTTGCCCACCTCGCCGAAAACTCCCAGCTTCGTATCGCTCAAAGAAACGAAGCCCGCCAACAACTCGCCGCCGCCAACGAAGTCATCGACAACCTGGAAGAGCAAATAAATCAGCTCAACCTGGACCTCAACATCGCCCGCGCCACTGCCACCGCCTCAGCACCTCCCGCTCCTCTTGCCACCGCCCCACTGTCCAACGCCGCCCCCGCCTTCAGGTCCGAAAAGTTCCCAGACCCGGAGAAATTCGATGGTACCCGCTCCAAGCTCCCCGGGTTTATTACCCAACTCCGGATGAAACTCGAGGTCAATGATGACAGGTTCCGTAACGAAGCAGCAAAGGTCATCTATGCTGTTAGCCGAATGGAAGGAAGGGCCCTAGACCAGGTCGTTCCTCTTGTCAACGCCAACCCCGCCGCACCCTTCTCCTCCGTCGCCGCCTTCGTCGCCCACCTGGAAGTATCGTTCGGAGACCCAGACCCCCGAGGTACCGCCCGCCGCCAACTCATCGCCCTAAAACAAGGCAAAGGAGACTTCGCCACGTACTACTCCCAGTTCCTCCGCATTGTGGCCTATCTCGACTACAATGAGGGGGCAAAGATCGATGCTCTGGCCGAAGGACTTTCCGAAGACCTCAAAGACGCGATGAGTTACAGGACGGACAGACCCAACACTGTGGAAGCTTACGCGACCACTCTCATAACTATCGACAACCAGATCCGGGGCCGAAGGGCAGAACAAAAGGCCAGCCGTAATACAATGGGCCAATTTGCCGCTCCCCCCGCCGTTGCACACCCGTCCCACACTGCTGGAGGTCTCGCCCCCATGGACCTCTCTGCCCTTCAGGCCCGCTCCACCCAACGCCCCGCTCCTGAACAAAGATACACCTTCGTCAACGGCCAACGCAAAACCTCCGCCGCTGAGAAACAATGGAGGCGGGACAACAACCTGTGCATGTACTGTGCCAACTCCGGCCATGTCTTCGCCAAATGCCCCTCCGCCAACCGCCCCCGTAGCAATCAACCGGCTATTAGGGGTGCCCTCCTCGCACCTGCCCGTACCACCAATGACCCCGCTCCCCCTCCAGCTGCCAGCTCCGCCTCCTCCGAGTCGGGTTTTCAATAGTCCCGGGCCTGATCGATGGCCCTTGCCCGGGACCACCTAATGTTTTTCCTTTGTCTGCGTTCTCTATCTCTGGCTTCTCGGTATCGTCTGTGGAGGATAAATTGGATGGCGATCATTTTGTTGCTTCTTGTAAAATAGTGAACAATAAAACTCCCATTCAAACCTACGCATTGATTGATACCGGTTGCTCCGGGTTCGCATTCATTGACGAAACATTCGCGCGCCATAACAACCTCCCTCTGCTTCCCCTCAAATCACCTCGCACCCTCGAAGTCATAGACGGTCGACCCATATCTTCTGGCCAGATCACCCACCTATGTTACCTGCCAATGTCTATCGGCGCCCACCACGAAAACGCCCCCTTCTTTGTCACCAAGCTCGGCTCCTACCCCCTCGTACTAGTTATCCCCTGGCTCCAATTGCACGATGCCACTCTACGGTTCAAGGACAACAGCATACAGTTCGACTCTGTCTACCGCAAACACAAGTGCAACGCCTCCCAAAAAGCCGTCCCTGTCAAAGGAATTACCCCGCCACGCCGCTTCCACATTGTCAGCTCCGCCGCCCTCTGTCGCTTCGCCCGAAGGGACAAACTTCAAGTCTTCAGCGTAACCATGGAGGAAATTGACCAGGCTATCGACAAAACCCCAAAGGACGACTGGAGAACTAAAATACCAACACGGTACCAAAAGTTCTACGGTATGTTTGACGAAGAGCTCGCTAACGGGATGCCACCTCGCCGGCCCTATGACCACAAAATCCCACTCAAGGAAGGGAAAGAACCACCATTTGGACCACTTTATGGCATGACCCGTGACGAACTGATTGTACTTAAGAAATACATACAGGATAACCTAGACAAAGGCTTCATACGAGCTAGCTCTTCCCCCGCTGGTGCCCCCGTCCTATTTGTCAAGAAAGCCGATGGAACTCTCCGCCTCTGTGTCGACTATCGCGGCCTCAACGAGCTAACGATAAAGAATCCGTATCCCTTACCACTCATCAGGGAAACACTCGATCGACTCGCCAAGGCCAAATGGTATACCAAGTTGGATCTCCGTCAAGGGTACCATCAGATCCGGATGGCTGAAGGCGAGGAATGGAAAACCGCTTTCCGCACACGATACGGCCACTTCGAGTACACGGTTATGCCCTTCGGCCGCACCAACGCGCCGGCCACCTTCCAACACTTTATCAACGACTGCGTCCGCGATTACCTCGACCTATTCTGCACAGCCTACCTTGACGACATCCTAATCTACAGCGACACCCTCGAAGAACATCAAGCCCATGTTGAGAAAGTCCTTGAAGCACTAAAGGCAAACGGGATACTGCTAAGACCGGAGAAATGCGAGTTCCACACCCAAAGCACCACATACCTCGGCCTCATTATCGAACCCAACGGCATCCGAATGGACCCCAAGAAAGTGGACACGGTTCAGAATTGGACAGTACCCAAGACGGTCAAAGACATACAAGCATTCCTCGGATTTGCCAACTTCTACCGCCGGTTTATATACGGGTTCTCCAAGCTTGCTGCACCACTGAGTGGATTGACGAAGAAGGATAGAACATGGGCATGGACAAGTGAAGCTCAAGCCGCATTCAACGCCCTCAAGGAAGCATTCACCACCGCCCCTATCCTCGCCCACTTCGACCCCGAAAAGGAAATCATTGTCGAAACGGACGCTTCAGACTACGTCTCCGCTGGCATACTCTCTCAATACGACGACAACAAGACCCTTCGACCCGTTGCCTACTTCTCCAAGAAGCACTCCCCCGCCGAATGCAACTATGAGATCTATGATAAGAAGCTACTAGCAATAATACGAGCCTTCGAGGAATGGCGCCCGGAATTGGAAGGGGCCGCACACTCAATCGCCGTCATATCCGACCATAAGAATCTCGAATACTTCATGAGCACGAAACAACTTAATCGGAGACAAGCACGTTGGGCAGAATACCTCTCAAGATTCAACTTCATCATCAAGTACAGACCAGGGAAGCAAGGCGGGAAACCGGACGCACTGAGAAGGAGATCAGGAGATCTCCCTGGAGAGGGGGATGAAAGACATTTACACCAGAGCCAGACCGTTTTGAAGAGGGAGAATTTGGAGACTAAGGTAAGTTTGTTGGCGGGTTCTTTATCAAATGAACCCGCTGAAAAGAATGCCTCACTGGATAAACTATTTGACGAAGGATACAAAGCTGACCCATTCCCTCAAAAGATACTAGACATGCGAAATAAAGGCAAGCAGCAATCAAAGGAAATATCACTGGCCGAATGCACCGAAAACAACGGTCGACTACTTTATCGTGGTAACCTCTACGTCCCCGACCATGACCCCCTGAAACTTCAAATCCTCAAGCTCTACCACGATGCCCCTTCGGCGGGACACCCCGGACGTGAGAAAACATTCGAACTTATCAGCAGGGACTACTACTGGCCCCGTATGCGGAACTATATCGGACGCTATGTACGGAACTGCCACACCTGTCGGCGAAGTAAACCAAGCACCCACGGAAAACTCGGCGTACTCCGACCCCTACCAATACCCGAACAACCCTGGCAGGAAGTGTCAATGGATTTCGTTACCGGATTACCGGAGAGTGAGGGTTACGATGCAATTATGGTAATCGTGGATCGACTAACAAAGATGCGGCACCTACTACCCTGCAATACAACCGTCAACGCAGAAGATGTCGCCCAACTATACCTGCGGAACATCTGGAAACTCCATGGTCTCCCTACACATGTCACCTCAGATCGCGGCACACAGTTCACCGCCAAGTTCTGGAAAGAGTTGTGTAAACACCTCGGGATCGAAGCAAGAATGTCCACCGCCTTCCACCCAGAAACCGACGGCCAAACCGAGAGACTCAACGCCGTAATGGAGCAATACCTACGGGGCTACGTGTCCTACCAACAGGACGACTGGGTCAGATGGCTCCCCATGGCCGAATTCTCCGCTAACAATCAGGTCTCCGCCTCCACCAAAGCTACACCCTTCTTCGCAAACTTCGGCTTCCACCCTCGATTCACAGTAACAATCAAACCATCCGACAAGACACCGCCGAGCCTCGATGCCAAAGACTTCGCCGGGAAGATGTTGGAAATACACGAATACCTACGAACCAATATCCGAACGGCATAAGACCAGCAAGAGCAAGCCACCAACGCGAAGCGAACCCCCGCGCCCCAATACAATGTCGGCGATATGGTCTTTGTCTCAGCAAAAAATATCCGCACCACCCGCAACTCGAGGAAGCTCGACTGGAAGAAGCTCGGACCATTCCCTATCAAGGCAGTTATATCCCCATACGCCTACCGAGTCGACCTCCCCCGGAGTATGAAGATGCATCCTGTCTTCCATGTGTCGCTATTGGACCCCGCCGCGCAGGACCCTGTACCGGGTCAGGTACTACCACCCCCGCCACCCGTTATTGTCGAACAGGAGGAAGAATATGAGGTTGAGGAAATTCTGGACTCGCGGGAAACAAGGAATAACGGCTTGCAATACTTCGTCAAATGGACAGGATACACCGACCCCACCTGGGAACCCGCTGCCTACCACAATAACACCGCCGCAGTCGATGCCTTCCATGCACAATACCCAAGGAAACCGGGACCACTCGAGGAGAAGGTTAAAACACAGGCTCGCAGGAGCTCGCGCTTGAAGAGGGGGGCTACTTTCACGGATTGATTGGTGGAGTCGTTGGGTTAAATGGGGTTGGATTAGTCAGAAGGTTTCTATCGTGTTCTTTGGGTTTCTGCTCGGTTGCGCGGTGTGAGTCATTGGGGATTAGTCATCGCGGGGCTTTCTCGGGTATAATAAGGGGGCTCTCCCTCGCTTCGTTCCTGTTTTCCTTTCTCTTCTTCTTTCCTTACGCAACGTCTTCTGTACTCCTCGCAACACCAAAACTTTCGAACAACAATAACTTTTGGCCCGCACTCCCGATAAAACTTTTACTCGAACACGATCCTGTATGTCAATAGACCGCGTAATCTATTGGTATCTTATCGCACATCTGTTCGTACGCGAAGTTATTCACGCTCTAGTCCCTGAGTTGTGATCTCCTCACCCCTCAACCCTCGCTTAAGCCTCGCGACCGTAGCGGAAAACAACAACAACCTGGCCTCACCAAACCCACCTAACCCACCAAATATTGCGGGCCGAAAGAGGACTCTATCAGAAGTCTTTCCTAACCCAATCCGATCCGGAACATCAGTGATGTCCCAGCAAGCCTCGCTGAGCTCCTGGTTCGCAGGGGCCCCCCCTCCAGGAACCCCAGCACCCCCCCGCTTTCCCGACACTCAATCGACCCAACAAACACAATCCACCACGATTGAACAAACCCAACTCGGTAACGAACCTTTCTCCATCTTCGCCGAACATACTCAATACAACGAACCATATGCCCCAAAATACGATTACATCCACCCCAGCATCGTTCCTGAGGAAACCCACGCCAGAATGGACTTGAACTACATCTCTTGGGCGGTTAGAAACGCCCTCACCGTAGCACTCGAACCCCTCAACCAAACGACCGAACAAACCAACAGGGACCTAAAAGCCATCATTGAGGTCCTATCTACCCAAAATGACTCCCTCAAACACACCGTCGACGTCCTGGCCAAACAAATGTTTGAAATGACAAAGAACCAGGACAAAACATCCGAAAAACTCCACCGCCTCCAACAACAGCTCACCAACCTCTCTGTCAACAGGCCCAGCAACCAAGCAATCACTGAAGGAAGAACCTCCGCGATTGCCGCCGTCGCTGCCGCCACCACCACCGGCCCCACCACACCCGCCAACAACACCAATCACCCCAACCATGCCCAACAGCCAAAAGGAAAAGCTAAAGAAGTACTGGCTCCACCGGCACCAAAATCCTACGCGTCCGCCGCGGCAGGAAACACAAACCCCGAATTCACGACTGTCACGAACAAGAGGAAAACCAAACCCAAAGCAGACCCTCTGTTCAAACCGGAAATCACCAAACTTAACCGGGAAATCGTGATCGAAACCAATAAGGAACTCCTAATCACCCCATCAGATATCAGAGCCAAGATCAATGCAAAAATCCAGGACCCCGATTGCCAACTAATCGCCGCCAGGAAAACAACCAAGAACAACATAATCCTGGAATCAAAGTTTGCAACCCCAGCAACAAAGGTCCTTGAATATAAAAAGGAAATCGAAACTGCCTTAAACGAACTAAAGATACCCTTCGTCGACATCCGAATTAACTCCAGATGGTCAAAATTCATCCTTCATGGCATCCCCACCTCCATAGGCGAAGCTTTCGATGCAGGACAATGTCTAGCATCGGAAATTAGAAACAACTACGGCAACACGTTTGAACTGGCACAAATCCCGAGATGGCTATCAAAACCAGAAGCCAGAATCGGAAAGTCACACTCCTCCATGATCATTGCCCTCCCTGGACAATTCACTAAAGAAAACCTCGGCCTCCGATACCTCACCCTCTTCGACAGGAACTGCAAAATCGACAGTTACCTCCCAGCAAACCCAGAGACCCAGTGCGCCAAATGCCTTGAATACGGCCATAGACAGGAACGTTGCTCCAACAGCGGAAGATGCGGACACTGCGCCGAGGAACACCAAACCAAAGACCACCCATGCACAGAATGCGCCGGAGGCCTCAGATGCTCACACACACCTATCCGATGCTATCACTGCAAAGCCCCCCACAAAGCAACAGACGCCAACTGCCCGGAACGAACCAAAGTCCGAATCACAAACAGACTCGGACCAGACACAAACTCAAGCCCGCTACCAATTCCCGTAGTTATCCCGGCCCAAGAACCCCCACAAGAAGACGCAGCCATGGACAACACCCAATGAGTCACATCAAAAGAACCACGGCTATCGCACAGCAACTGAACTGCGCGAAAAACGAGCTAACAACAAAGTCAGTAGTGGAGGAAGCAGAACAGGACCACAACATACTATTTCTTTTGTTACAGGAACCATGGAACAATAAGGACGGCCACCCACCGGAATCTCCTCTTTTTTATCTATTTACAGCCAGCAACAAAGGCACCAAAGCCGCCACATACATCAGAAAACATGCCAACCTAAAACCAAAACACCATTACACGCACAACAACTTCATCGTCTCCGTCACGGTGGAAATTCAGAACCAAAAAACACAAATACTCAACATATACTCACCAGGGCGAAGCGGACCTTTCGCAGAAATCTCCCACCAAACAATCACCATCCAAAACTGCCTCGTAATGGGAGACTTTAATAGCCACCACCAACTCTGGTATGGACACAGATCCCACGACTACACCAACACGATTAGAGCAGACAAATCGGGATCCAAGAAGCTTAAAAGATGGATAGACCGACAAAAGTTATCCCTACTCAACGAACCAGGCGAATTTACACATTTCCCTAGGAACAACAATAGACCGACCATCATCGATCTGACACTCGTAAAAGGACCAATACTGGACCATGACGTCCGCTGGAACATCGACCGATATGGAGCAGGTTCTGATCATGGGAAAACGATCCTGCAACTACGAATAGAAAAACCCCCCCATATCCCCAGAAGACTATGGCACCGAACGAACTGGGAGAAACTGGAAGAAAATATCTCAGGCCTCCACCTCCCCCCGAAGCATGGGAAAGCCAGAACCACACAAAGCAATCGGTCGACTTCATACTCGATCATATAGACAACCTGATAAACCAAGTAACCCCATGGAGCCAAGGACACATGAAATCCAAAAAATGGTGGACCCCAGAGCTGAAGGAAATTAAAACAACCCTCAACACACTAGAAAGGAAAGCCAGGAACACTCAAAAGGACGAAGATAGGGAATCTTTCAGAAAGACCAGCAGGAAATGGACGGCAGCAATCCGAAAAGCCAAGAGAGAACAAAGGGAAAAAGAACTCATGGAAGCCAAGGGAAGCACCATTTGGAAACTAGTCAACACGGGGAAAAGAAGGACTCTACAATCCCAACTATACAAGGTGAAGAAACGTTTGCGGGGAAGTGCCAAGCTCTAAGAGCCCAAACTCTTCCCACAAATTGGACGTCCCCGCAACCCTCCACTCCAGATCAGACCCCCCTCTTTTGACCTTAGTGACGATTTTTCAGGAAGTAACCACAGAAGAATTACATCCGCAATCAGTCATGCCCGACACTCGGCCCACCGGACCCGATAACATCCCATACCCGTTTATACAGGAAAATCAAGGCAAACACCCAACTCTTCAGACATGTTCTCGGCCATGCTCCGACATGGAGTCCAGCCAGATCGATGGAAAGCGGCAAAATGCATACCGATCCCGAACCAGGAAAAATCCGACTACTCGTCAGCCAAAGCCTTACCGACCCATCTCCCCTATTACAATGCTTCAGCAAAGTACTGGAAAAGATAGTGGCAAACAAGACTATCCACCGCCGGATCCATCCTGGAGACCCTCAGCAAAGACCAGTTTGGAGGAAGACCAACAATCTCAGCGATTGATGCCCTACTACGGACTCTTACGCCCATACAACAAACCTCCTAATCAAACGAACCAACAGGAACCACCCAGACAGACCAGCCCTCCTCACAAATGATATACAGGGAGCCTTCAACTGTGTCAACCACCTCCTACTCGCAGAAATCATGACCCAACAAAAATTCCCAACATACCTAACCAACTGGTGCAAGGAATTCAACACCAACCGAACACTCCAATTCCAATTAACCACGAACTGGAACCACCACAACCATATGCCTCAGGACTACCCCAAGGCTCCCCCCTCTCTCCAGTATTATTTATGATATACGCCGGGGTGATAACAGACCCCAACAACTCCCCCAAAGAAACCAACACCACCTATATTGACGATGATGCACTCGTACAACTCGCAAAGTCCCCCCTCTACATCACCAAAAGACTCAACGAAAGAATGGCGGAAAGGGTCAAGAAAGCAGCACTCCTCAAAATCAAATACGAACCTCAGAAATCCGACCTGGTTTTCTTCAAACCCACAAAGTCGAGCATTCCAACTCCCAGAAACTCGGTAACAATCGCAAAAGAAGAAATCCAACCTAAAGATAAACTCAAATACGTTGGAGTCTGGTTGGACTCAAACCTCTCCTTCCGATCCCACATCGAAGAAACCATCGCCAAAGGCCTTAAAGCCCTAAGCAGAATCAGAAACATCGTATACCTCCCCGGAACAACAGTAAAATCCATCCACTACCTCATCGTCCAAGGCTTCATCCCCACTATCCTATGGGGATCAGAGGCATGGTGGACGGGAGCCGACCACATCCTCCGATCACTATCCCCACTCTATAACGAAGCTGCCAGGATAGTAACAGGCCTACCACGCTGGACAAAAAACCGAAAGACTGCTGAAAGAGGCAGCACTCCCCCACTCGAAACCTCCTCAACCACAAATCACGAAAATACGGGGACGCGCATCCTTTGCCACCCTGCCGACCACCCACTCAACGAAGGACTTATACAGCTCCTCCCCACAAGAATAAAAAACATAAAAGGCACAGGCCTACACCGGAATAGCATCACTCATGCTACCCTTCCAAGAACCAGGCAACCGTAGAGAGCGATGGATCCAAACGACACCCTTACCAACGCATGCTGGAGGAATGGAATTCCATCCCATGCACCAACTACCATCGAGCCAGGAACCCTTAAAATTCACCCCAAACGAGCAAAACTCCCCGATCCAAAGCGAAACTCATACACCGCATACGATGCCAAGCCACCAGATTAGACAGACACGCAGCATTCACGGAACCTGAACCCTGCCAATGTGGCTCGGAACAATCCTCCAAACACACCATGATCGACTGCCCGCGATGGGCCCAAATACGAAGGCCACTTTATGGACAAAATCCCAGGACCGTACACCTGGGAAAAACTGGTTATTTACCACCTCAACGTAG